>NW_021320053.1:89215-118219 GCF_001605985.2 Dendrobium catenatum
CCCCCCCCTCTTGGTTAGCTTGGGCCAGTTCTATAGGGCTTAACATCCCTAACGAACTTTCAAGAAGACCCACTATTTGATGAAGAAGGAGAAGCTACCCCTGCAATTGATCCTGCCCCTGCACCACCTCCTCACCACTACCCATACAAGAGTTGATTCAGTAGTTTGATTGACTTGAGACTAACTTGGACCCCCCCCCCCCCCCTCTTGGTTAGCTTGGGCCAGTTCTATAGGGCTTAACATCCCTAACGAACTTTCAAGAAGACCCACTATTTGATGAAGAAGGAGAAGCTACCCCTGCAATTGATCCTGCCCCTGCACCACCTCCTCACCACTACCCATACAAGAGTTGATTCAGTAGTTTGATTGACTTGAGACTAACTTGGATCAATAGCCAACCCAACATGATAATGATATGGGTTGGTTTAGGATGCAATTTCAAAATATCCAGCAGCAGTACACCTCCATTAAATAGTAATATGATAGTTAGCTAAATCTTCTAACCAACTCCACAGCCACCACATGATTAGGATCAACCTCTGTACTAGTTTCATTTAGTTTTTATTATGTTGCATTTTTCTTATTAATTTATACTTGCATTTTTTTGTCTTATCCCATATTGAAATTTCCTTTTACTCTTTCGTGTGTTGTTTGTCTTCCTTTTAGTCAAACATTTTTCTAAAAAAAAAATGTTTTCACTTTCAAGTGTCAATTCTTTTTTTTTTCTAGTTGGCTCTATGCTCTTAGATTTATTTTATGTTCTCTTTACTTGAGAATTATGTAGTTAAATAAAAATGTGTTTCTATTGATTGTATTGTATGACTTGGATTGTATTGCATGATTGAACTAGTACTGTACGACTTGGATCTTAATGTACGAATGAACTATCTTTAATGCTCTTTGTTGTACATATTTCTACTCTAACTTAAAAGTTTAATAAGTAATTATAAGTATTATTAAAACTCAAATGATAAATGAATCTTATGAATTTTTAGATCCCTTCTTATTTCTTTTGCATTATAATTCCTTTGTATGAACTTTAAATCTAAATCAAATTGGAGTTGACATGGCTGAAATGAAAATACTTTTATTCTACTGCATATTTTTTTATATCATGATTATATTTTGCAAATTCATTATTTTTCATAAATCAGGCTATTGTTTCCTATTAGAAAGATCACGATTGCTTTGTAGATTATTCCTCCCTATATAAGAGAGTGAGTTATTCTTCTCTTATGTTTAGAAGAAAATTTTACAACTGAGATTTTTAAAGATTTAGAAAGGAAGCAATTTGAAAAAAATCAAAAGAGGCACAAAATAAGCCCAAAATCAAAAAAATACACATTGAGGCCAAAAGCAAAAGATCCACAAAGTGAATCAAAAATAAAAGATGCGTAATGTATGCTAAAAATTGATAAAAAAGGCACAAAATGACCCCAACTTAAATTAGCTTTCTTTCTAGTAAATATTTAAATCCTAAAAAATTCATGTGTTTTATAATATGTTTTATACTTGATTTTAGAATATCTTTGTTCTTCATTAATCAATTTTACAGTAATACTCTATTCGATATATTTCATACTAGCAGTCTGAAAAGTTTTAATTTTCCTTATCTAATTGTAATTCTTGAATTAGTTTTTTTCTTTAAATAAAAAAATTTAGGAAGTGAAGATGTTATGCTCAGTGTGCAAACTCTAGCTCCCTAATCCTTTAGTTGCAATAAAGTCAACACTTATTTTAATTTTCTTTTCTGTTTGTATAGTAACTTTATTATACTAAAAAAACCCACAAGAGTTCTCATGTCTATGATGTTTTCTTCTTTACCTTGAGTTATTAGTCATTATATTATCTATTTTTCTTCCTGATGTTTTCCCTTTTTTTATTATGTCAAAAGGGGAAGTAGTATTTTGTTGTTGTTTATTTGTTTGTTTGTTGTTGTTGTTGCTATTTGCATATTTTGTTCACATATTATTTAAAAAAAAATTCTACTCCTTTTTTATTACATATGATTTTCTTCCGAGGGGGGGTTTAGAGGAAAGCAATTTTTAGAAAATTTAAAATAATAATGTTTGTGATCATTTAAATGAGGAAGATTATTAGAAACATGATTCAAGCACTGTAATTTTAATGATAACAAATATTTTTGTGTCTATTAGTACTTTCTCTTATATTTATGATATTCTATTTTATTTTGTGTTTATAAATATTTTAGGAAATTGATCCACCATTCACTTGCAATTCTGATTAGCTCAAGACTTGGTATACTAGGGTTATAATAAATTTTTCATTTTATTCTATATTTTTCCCTTTCTTAAGTCATATAATGTATTTATATGGATATCATTACAGAGTAACATTGCGCACACATAAAAGTGGAGAGAGAAAAATGTTTTTGAGAGAGTCTCTTTTTTAAGTACATCATATTATACAATTTAGGCTTCATATGATATGTCCATCTTTCATATTGTATGATCTATTAAACACAATTAAAATCCTAGCTTCTAGAGGTCAAGGAAGAAACTAATTATATGCTAATCATATAATATGATCTGGCTTATACTATATGCCTTAATTAACCCCTCAATATTAGGAATCAAATCATGGATAATTATTTTAAACGATCATATGGTATGATTCAATTCATATAGTATGATTGAAAAGTGTAAAAAATAGTCATCCCTAAGATTGTACAAATAAAATCCATGATTTTTATACTAATTATATTGTATGATATGGATAGTGCTGGATAATTGACAGTGTACGAAGTTGGCCATCCCAAGGGTCATCCTGTATGAACAGAAGGAATTTCAACACTTCGTACTGCATGGTGTTTTGATCATATTGTTCGATGAGTTATAAAAGTTGAATTATCTATTTGAACGATCTTTCTAGATGAGTATAAATTACATTGATCGTATGATACGATATGTATATCATACTGTATGAACAAATGATGGATCTCTTGAAAATTAGGGTTTCTTGAAGCCGACTACTTAAGATTTTTTTATATTCTTATTAGAAAATCTTTGTTTGTTTAGTCTTCTTGAGTTGGAGCATTGAGGAAGAGAGGAAGGAAAGATTTGTGAGAGAATAGAGGGAGATTTTGTGAGGGAGTTGTGAGGGGATTCAATGGGTTGCTCCAAGAAAGAAACTTTCCTAGTATCTGTAAGCGTCTGTCTAGATTCACCATGGCTCCGAAGAAGAAGTCCTTCAGCAAAAATCGTGGTTCTATGACTATCACCAAGAGGGTGAAAAAAGACTAGTGATTCTCTGACCATCAGCGGGAGGGTGAAAATAATGTTGAGGTTCTCTACATATAAAAGAGTCACGATTCTCTACCACACCAAGTTGGTAAAATAGCATATGTACAAGCTTCTCCGCCTTGCCATGAGAGCAGAAGGAGATTCACTAATGTTTAGTGTCATACTTGGAGAGGGAGTCTCCAATGAGTGAATGTGGGTCAGGTTGATCTAACCACTATAAATACTTATGTATTCATTCTGATTATTTTTTGCACTTTTATTTATCTGCAATTAACTACATGGGTCAAAACTCTGATTTATCTTTTTATTGTGAATTTAGTTTGCTTTTGCATCACATTATAAAAAGATTTTCTTTTCATTAAATAAATTTTAAAAAAATCTAATTCACCCCCTTCTTAGTTAGCTTTATGACTTGTTCTTTAGGGTTTCACAACCGTCACAAACTTTTAGTGAGCACTCAATTCATAGGTTTTGCTCAAGTGTGAAGATAATGTTCAATCCAATAGGATCTATCCATTAAAATGAATGTTCATACTTAGATGATGCGTTAGGTTTGATTTCATCCAATTTAGTAAAATATAGTTCCCAGATCAAGCCAAACTTTTCCTATGGCATGTATTGGCTATGGGAGATTAAAGACAAAATTAGAGTTATTCATTTTAATGCACGGAGCTGATTTCATCAGACCAGGTTTTATGCTTTGATCCCAAGCCATCATTGCACACTAATTGGAAGCAACTATGTGTTAAAGTGCATCACAATCAACCATTGATTGTGTAAATGTAAGAAATCAATTATGAATGTAAATGTTGAATATAAATTTAGTTATAGAAAGTTAAGAGTTATAAAGATTAAAGATAATTTCTTATATATATACAATTTTGAAAGTAAATAACTCTTCTTCTTTTGAAGATAATTATCTTTTAGAATTTTAAAGAAGATCCTAGAGCCTTAAGATAAAAACTAAAATAATAAATCATATTTAAATCCATATTATGAAGGGATATAAACCCAAGCTTATCATTGTAGAGCTTTACCACAATTCAATAGACCCTAGTTTGTATTCCACATTAAAAATAAATGAATAAAAAATTATTTATTCACTATTCTTTCATAAATTATTTCATATTGCATGGATAACATTCATTGAAATTTAGATGAATGATTGAAAATGGCTAGTGAGAGAAAGTCTGAGAATTTAGAGGGATTCCGGTGAACTTTCCAAATTTTTTCAATTACGTTGATTTCGTGGCTGGTTTGGCTGGACAATTCTCCACCGTCTCGCCGGAGGATCGGGCAAGCGGCTATGGAAGAAAGACGTTTGGCTTCTTCGGAGGCCTGGGCAAACATCAGAAGAGGTTTCAATGCTTCGGTTCGAGCGTTGTCGGAGGTGTTTAATGGAGGTCAAATTTCTTCATCGGGATTTAACGGCCATTTTAAACAAAGACCTTTGGTGATTAAAGAAGGTGGTTTGCTCAAAAACATTGTTAAACTGGTATTTTGCGAAATGGAAAAGAAGCTTTCAGGGAAGACGATTTTTTGAGCCCGAAAAAGATTTTATCATCTTCTATTTGCAATGAAGGTATTAATGTTTTTAATTGTGAAGCTTCATCATCTGTGGGGAAGCTGAAATCTGATGTTGGATTTAAATCTTTATCCCTTCTGTCTTCTCTAATTGTTTGCAATTCTATGATGGAATTGATTTCTGAAGGAGATAAGGCTCACGTTGACAACGTGAATGAAGAATTTCCCCTACTAGTCTCGGCCAATGTTGAAAAGAAGAATTACAATGTAGATGGCATCAGCAATCCTTTGGATGGGAAAATAGAAGATGCCTCTATATGGAAGAGGAAACAAAATATTAAAGTGGATAAATTGGATATTTGTTCATTTCTTACTAAAGACGGTAATTCTGTGCTTTTACATTCAGAGAATGAAATTAACAATGCTAAGAAGCTAAAAATTGCTTTAGTGGTGAAGGTTTTTGGGGATAGTATTTTGTTCTCAACAGTTTGTAATGACTTGAGGAGAAATGGAGCAGATTCAACAATTTTCATATCATGGGTTTACGCACTGGTTGGGTGCTATGTTCTTTTGAAAATTTTGGAGCCATGGAAGAAGTTTTATCAGGAGGACCTTGGTATGTTAGAGGCCATGTAGTGGGCTTGGATAGATGGTCCACATCATTTTCCCCAACCTCTTTGAATGGTATTTCAGCACCTATTTGGGTAAGATTACCAAACTTACCACTTCATTTTTGGGATGATATCAACATATGCAGAATTGCTTCAATAGTAGGTAAGCCTTACTTATTAGATGGGAATTCATTTCAATGGGGAAGGAGAGAATATGCTAGAATTTGTGTTCGAATTCCCTTGAATGAGAAACTTCCTTTGGGAGTGTGGGTGGAAGGTTTATCTGGTAAATTTTACCAAAATTTGAATATGAAGGTATTGCAAAACTTTGTTTCGAATATGGAAGGATGGGTCATACAAATTTGGTTTGCAAAGATACCAAGAAGTCAAATTTGAAGAACAACATGGATTATGTTGCTGCAGGCACAGTTGAATTTCAGAATAATTCGGTAGATACAGAGTTGTTGAAGCAAGATGTTGAAGTTTCTAATTATGGGTCGTGGCTTCAAGTGAATTATAGAAGAAAGGGGAAGAGAAATGAAGTTGTTCAAAGGCAGAAACCAATCACTAAGAGAATTTTTGTTCCTAAAAAAAATTCTAAAGTGGCTGAGGAAGATGTACATTTGGCTGATAGGGAGGATATTCCTAACCAGGGGAGTGATATGCTTATGAATTAAGAGCTGGAGCAGCATTGTGATGATGTGATCAACGAAGAATTGGTTGCAGATCCTCCTGTTTTACCTCAGGAGGTAGCTCTTAATGTACCTGTTTCTACTAATAACAGTTTTGATGTTTTATAAGAACTGGAGGATAGTAATATGAAGGAGCTTACAGTTGATAAAGTTGCTAAAGATATGGAAGATGGAGAAATTTTGGAGCAGGATAGAGCTCTTATTGATCAGGTGCGGCAAATCAACACTCAAAAATTGTGTATTCCTGAGGCACGGGAGGTGAAAGAAATGGAAATGTCTTCGGGCAAGAAAGTAAAACTATTGAGAGAGTTGAAATCTTCGGGATCAGGAAACATTGTTAATCATAATAGAAAGACGGAGATGGGTAAAGTCAAAAAAGGTGGGGGTCCTTCCCCCTTGGTTAAACAATGACTTCTCTTGCTTTTTGGAATTGTAGAGGAGCTAAGAAAAGAGAGGCTGCTCTATATCTCAAGGAATTTGTTAGAGATAATAATGTTTTTTTTTTTTTTTTTGTGGGGTTAGTTGAAACTAAAGTTAGTTCTATGGAGAATTTATAGATTTTGCATTTTTTGGGAGAGATTGGGACTCTTATTTGGTTCCTTCATAAGGCCTTTCAGGATGTATCTTAATTCTTTGGAGGAAGGATTTGGCAACATTTACTATATTGGAGATTTCAGCTCAAGTTGTAACATGAAATCTGGAGGTTTTAAACAAAGATAGCTAGTTGGTACCCACTATTTATCGTAGCAGGAATTCAGTGGACAGAAAAGCATTATGGGAGAACTTGGAGAAACTAAATGCTATTAATAAACCGGCTGACATAGGGGGTGACTTCAATTGTATATTGTCCCAAGAGGAGAAGAGAGGAGGTAAGAAATTTGTATTCTCACAAGGTGCTAGGGATATGAAGATGTTTATGAGCAATAATGACTTTCATGAAGTTGGGTTTGTTGGACCCAAATTCACTTGGTGCAACAATAAATCAAGAGGAGGACGCATTCTTGAAAGACTTGATAGATGTCTTTTGAACTCATATGCAATTAATTATATTCAGTTAGCATTGGTGAAGCACTTATCACGTGTTGCCTCGGATCATTGCCCTATCATCTTGGAGGTTTTCAAACTGATCAATGCAAATCACAAGAACATTCATTTTGAAGATGTTTGGGCATCTTATCATGGAGCCACTGCAATTGTTGAAAAATCTTGGAAAAAGTTTGGTGGAGGTGATCCAACTTCTTCTTTGGACTTGAAGTTTAAAAGAACATTAAAGGCCCTTTTTTATTGGAGCAAGGCTAAATTCAAAAGTTTGAATTCTCTTAGAGACTCTTTGAAGACTGAAATCTTTAATCTTCAAGTTGAAGAAGCTGAAGGTATGCTTGATGATACTAAATTGTTGATTCTTAGATCCAAAATCAGTGAGTTGAATTGTACTTTGGTAAGACAATGTTTGGTGGAGGGAAAGAGCCAAAGTGAGATGGATGGAGGAGCGAGATACAAATTCTGCTTTCTTTCTTTCACTCCTTTGCTAATTCTAGGAGATGTTCTAACTGGATCAAACATATCACAAAAACTGATAAAGCATTAACGGAGTATCCAGAGGAAGTAGAATCAGTGTTTACTAATTTTTTCAATCAAAAGTGGAAACACAGAGAATGCCAGTTATTTGGGTGGCCAAGACCTTCTGCTATATTGGATCCTGATGATCAAATGAAATTGGATTTTAATTTTACAAAGGAAGAACTTCAGTTGGTAGTGGACAGCTTGCGGTCCAATGTTTCTCCTGGCATAGATGGGATTACTTTCTCATTTATTAAATTCTATTGGAAGATCATTTATCAAGATGTCTGGAATGCAATTGAAAATTTCTTCAAGACAACATGTATGAATCAATATTGGAAGGAAACTTTGATTGTTTTAATTCCAAAATTGCAAAATCCTCTCTATCCTGCAAACTTTCGTCCAATTAGCCTTTGTATGACCACTTACAAATTGGTAGCTATAATGTTGCTCAATAGATTGGAGTTGGTTATTCACAATATTATTTCTAGAGATCAAGCGGCTTTTCTAAAGGGAAGATCTATGTCGGATCATATTCTCTTGGCTCAAGAGGTTATCAACAAAATCCGGCATTCTAAAGCAAGGAAAGAATTTTTGGCAATCAAAGTAGATATGGAGTAGGCTTATGACAGCATGGGTTGGCAAGCTTTGAGGCAAGTTCTTCTCCACTTTAATTTCCCTTGCAAATTTTCTGAATGGATTTTGAGTTGCATTTCAAATCCAAAATTTTGCATTTTAATTAATGGGAATAAATCCAATTGGATTGAAGCTATGAGTGGGTTTAGAAAAGGATGTCCCCTATCTCCTTTTCTTTCATCTTGTGTTCTCAAATTCTTTCTGATGCCTTTTATCAAAGTGGGAAGAATATTGGAATTCAAATCGTTTCCAAAGCTCCTAGAGTTTCACATTTATTATATGGCGATGACATTCTTGTATTTTCTGAAGCTAACTTGCATAAGATAAAAAAGGTGAGAAATGTTTTGAAGAATTATGGAAATTGGACGGGACAAAAGGTTAACCATAACAAATCCATGGTGTTGTTTGGTAAGACAGTCAATAGAAGAAGGAAGGCTGAAATTGAAGGCATTTTGAAGTTCAAATTGTCAAGGAATTGAATTACCTTGGCATTAAGCTCACTTTAGAAGATTGGTGAAAGCTGATTTTAATAATCTGATGGAAGTTGCTTTGAATAGATTAAACATTTAGGGTAAGAAATTTATCTCTTTGGAAGGTAAAATGGTGTTGATCAAATCTACATTCTTATCTCTTCCAATTTTCCTTTCTACTCTTTCTTTGGTGCCTTTGGGTATTTTATAAGATTTTGATAGAATGTGCAGAACTTATTTGTGGAATAAGAAGAATGGCATTGGTGGGATTCATTATGTATCTTGGAAAAATCTTTGCCAATCTAAACAAAAAGGAGGAAGAGGGATTTTTTTGGCTGTTAATAAAGTTGGTCATCTATTGGGAGCTCTTCTGCATGGAAAATTTTGTGTAATGGAGCTAAGTATCTTACTAATATAGTAAGATGGAAAATCTGTAATGGGAACTCTATTGACTGGTGGAATGATACTTGGTTGTTAGATAAAAGTATCTCTAAATGGCCAGCGTTTGTTAGTAATATGGAGATTGAAAACCGCAGCCTTAACTTCTTTATTTCCATTGGCAGTTGGATTTTGGAACGTCTCAGGATGTATTTTAATGAAGACCTTGTTAGAATCATTGCAGAAGTTCCAATTTTTCCAGATCAAGTAGAAGATCTCATTGAAATTAAATGGAAGCACACGGGATGATCCTTTGCTGCTCTCTCGCAGGAATCAATCCAGAAGTTTGATGATGATTGCAAATTTTGGAAATGGATGTTGTCAAATCAAGACCAAAGGTTGAATTATTTTGGTGGAGGCTTCTTAATGCAGCAATTCCTAGTAGATCTTTCCTTTTTCATAGAAAAATTTCACTGGTTACAGGATGCCCGAGGTACTGTAATATGGAGGAAAATAATGATCATATTGCCGCAGGTTGTGGTAAACTGTTGAAGGCTATATCTTGGCTTATTAAATGGGGATATCAACTTCCTCAAGTTGACAGCTTTGAAGATTGCTTAATGGCTTTACATATTCTGTCAAAAAGAAATCCAATCCTTGTAAACATTTATTGCAATGTAGTTTGTCCAATATCTTGGCTTAGTAGAAACTTATTAATACATGAAGGGAAAGAAGAAACAGATTTTTTCATTGCAGCAAACTCTCTTTCTATGGTTGTTATTGTTCCCTCTATTAACATCCATTCAAAAAATAGGGATGTCAACCAGCAAAAACGGTTTTCCTTTTGGCATCCTCCTCCTCCCGGATGGCTCAAAATCAATGTGGATACAGCCATATGCAGTAATTATTTGGCTGCTACTGCTGGAATTTATAGAGATGATAAAGTAAGAATGTTACTAGCATTTGGTACCCAACATGTTCATTGGGATATTGGACATTTGGAACTTCAAGCGGTTTACATGTTAAAGAATTTTGTACAAAATTGGATGGTGGAAGCTCAAGGAGTCATTATAGAAGGGGATAACTTCAACAAGCATTGAAGAGATTCAAGAATAAAGGTACCCTTGAAGACGACTTATCCTTTGTAAGTGGGTTTAATCAAATTGCTTTTAGTTTTACTACTAGAAATGGTAATAAATTAGCGGATTGTTGCGCTAATTTTGCTTTGAGGAAAAGCTTTATTTGGCATGATCTTTCTAGTATTGAAATTCCTCCTTCATTCATGAACATTTTGAAGGATGATTTCAATTTGCTAGATGATTTTACCTAGCTTGTAATTTTGGACTTTTTTTTCCCTTTAATGCATTGTTGCATTTCTCCTCAAAAAAAATATGAGTGGTAGATTTGCATTAGAGGGAATCCTTTTAATAAGTTTCTTTTGCTGTGTATGTTCCTTACTTTATAGGAACAAGTATATTATTTCTATGATGATAAGATAGAGGTATTCAATATATGAAGATCTTTTCCCTAAAATGCATACATATATGCATTTTAAATTTCTTCAAAATAGACAAAAGCACAGGGCTACTCTATATTTCTCTATGGTTTTAAGTTCATTGTCCTACCAATTTTTTATAGAAAATCTAGACTTAGAAAATTTTAAAAAATTTGTGTTAACTAAAAATAAAATGTAGAGTTTAGGATGCCATTGAGTCAAAGTTGAGCTAGATAGGTGCATTTGCATATTAAAGATTCATGATTAAATTTTAAACTAAAAGTCCTTAATTCCCAAAATATCGAGCAATTAAAACTTGCATTCATAAGGTGATTGATTATTTTGAGGATGTTAGCTGGCAAATCACTCCAAGTTGGCATAAGTATAGATTGTATATACATCTCTCTAAATTTTCACCCCATGAGGGTTATCCAAATTTTAAATAAATTCTAAATACCAATCTAAATCTAAAACAATCCTTTGGATTTCTTAGTATTTTTTACTTTTGGTGGGATTTAGAAATCTAGTGAGAGAAAGCTAGAGAGAGAAGCTCCAAGATTTGACTAAAGTTCATTTCAAAAATTAAAATTCCATCTTTTGGAAGAATTTGAGGCGATGGCTGCAAACCATATGGCAACAGGTGGCCAGAAATCTACTGTTGATCTTCCTTCTCCTAGTTACAATCCTCTTGATATATAGGAAGGTTTGTCCATGGTGGCAGGACAGCAAGCAGTTGTTGTTCATAATTCTAAATATTTAGTTTCGAATACTAATTCTCTAATGTTTTTCTCTTGTAAATTTTTTAATGGTTTGTTGGTTATTAAGAAACCAATTGGTATTCAACTGAAGTCATTGATTCAAGTGGCTGGAAAAGGAAAGCAAATTATGGATAGTTTGCAATCTAGTACTCCTCGGAAGGTTTTAATGTCCAAGCCAAAGGATTTTGAATCATCTTCATCTTTAGGTATGAAGCTTATTATGAGCAGATTTGGGAATGGAGTAGTGAAAACTTCTACTATTATAGAATCAGAATGCCTAGAGGAAGGCCCTCTAGATATCTTTGATAATGTTCAAGACAAAAATGTTGATAATGATAGCCCTGAGGTCGATCCTACTGCTGCCAAAGTATTGCTTCAGAAAGCCACTATTAATCCCTGGGCTAAGTGTCTGTATATAAAGTTAATCTACTAAATGAAGAATCTTTCTTGATAGAGGATGGGATAGCTATCAAATTGTTTGAGTTAAATGTGGAAAGTAATGCTGAAAGGTTAAAACTATCGGTCATGGTTAAATTCTTTGGGCGGAACATACCAATTAATGTGATAGGTGAGGAACTATGATGCCAATAGAGTAAGTATGGTAAATTTCATCTGACAATTTTGGGACAAGGTTGGGTTTTGTGCTCATTCTTCTCAGTTAATGATATGGAAGATGATATTTTGGTTGGACTTTAATTTGTGAGTGGATACATAGTGGGTCTTGACAAAAGGAATCCCAAGTTCTCAACAAATTCTCTGAAAGGATTGGCATCCCCTGTTTGGGCTAAGATGCCCAATTTACCTCTCTATTATTGGGATGATATTAATGTGGCTAGGATTGCTTTGTTGATTGGGAAACCTCTTCTTATTGATGGGGATATGTTTTAATGGGGAAGGAGGGAATTTGCAAGAGTTTGTGTAAGGGTGGAACTTTATAAACAATTACCTTTGGGACTATGGGTGAAGGGTGTGGATGGTTACTTTTTTTAAAGAGTAGAGTATAAAAAGATATCCTCTTTTTCCTTCAAACATGGAAAAATGGGACATTTGGTGAATGTTTGTCACTTTGTGGAGAAGGATAATGGAGGGGCAAGAGTAACCAAGACAAACAATCAGGTGATTGGATTGGATATTCAGGGGTCTTTAGCCAAAAATAATGGTTCTTCTTATGGACCTTGGGTCCTAGTTGATAGGAGGAGGAGAAAGAAGGGCTTTGTGCCGTTGCAGAATACTAGACCGAGGAATGTAAATGCAGCAAAGCATGAGGAAGGGAAGACTTCGAGTATGTCTAATGACCATTCAGTTGAGGAAAATATAGCTGGGGAGTTTCCTGTGGTTATTGAAGAACAAAATTTGAAGCCTAATCAAGTCACTAAGGACTGCAACTTGAAATAAGATGTGAACCTTTTAGCTCCTGATGGAAGAGGTTTGGAACCTTTTTCTAATTCAAGTATGTATAAATTCTATCCCTCTTTAGTTCCTTTTGCTGAGGAAAATAAATTCAATTTACTAGAGTCTTGTTGTGAGGAAGAGGTGGGAATGGAAGAACTTGGGATGGTGGAGTTGGTTGGGACTGAGGTGGAGGAAGGAGAAGTGATAAAAGATAAGGTTTTTAAATCAATGGAGGATTATTCAGTTGAGAAATAGAAAAAGGTTGTGATAATATAGTAGAAATTATTGGTGGCAAGGAGAGGGGTGGAGTAGGAGGTGTTAAACCAAAACCTCAGAAGGAATTAAGATCTCTTAGCCCGTTGAATTATTCTTCCGAGCACAAGAAGGTGGATGGTGTAATTAAAAAAAGGGGCGGGGTCCTTCCCCCATGGTGGATAAATGAGTCCTATAGCCTTTTAGAATTATAGAGGAGCTAATAAAAAAGAAGCCTCTCGTTACTTGAAGGAGTTTGTTAGAGATTGGGATGTTTTATTTGTTAGAATTGTTGAAACAAAAATTTCCTCAATTGATAAATATGAGGTTAAAAAAGTGATGGAAAAAATTTGGATTATTTTTTTGTTCCATCTGAAGGTTTATCAGGTGGTATATTGGTGCTGTGGAATTGGACTTCTCTTCATTCTCTATTGTTGAATCTTCTTCTCAATATGTGGTTGGGAATCTGGAGGTTGTTAATAAAGGCTGTTGGTTGGTATCTATAGTTTATGGTAATAAAGATGTATAAAAAAGGAGAAGGTTATGGGAGTGCTTGGAGAGAAATTCTAATTTGGAACTTCCTTTGATTATAGGAGGAGATTTCAATTGTATCTTGGCTCTAAAGGAGAAGAGTGGGGGTAAGAAGTTTTCTTATTCTTTAGTTCCTCAAGAGATGAAATCTTTTATGAATCTTAATTATTTCATGATGCGGGGTTGATTGGACCTAAGTATGTAATAATAAATGTGGAACTGCTCGCATTTTGGAAATACTTGATAAGTTTCTTTTGAATTCTAAAGCTTTGGAAGTGATTCAACATGCCATGGTTTGTCATTTGGCGAGGATTACATTGGACCATTTCCCTTTTGTCATGAAAACTTACAATGTGGATACTTGCAAAGATAGAATATTTAAGTTTAAGGATGTTTGGATTTCATACCCAGCTTCATTTGCAATTGTGAATAAGTTTTGGAGTAAGTCCACTAGAGGAGATGCTATGGAGAAGATCAATAAAAAAATTCTTAGAGTTTTAAAGGATATACATTTATGGAGTAGAGATAAACTCAAGAGCTTAGTAGACTTCATGGAATCATTGAAGAAAGAAATAGAAGGACATCAGCTTGAAGAGGCCAATGATAGTGGATTTTCTGATGAGAGTCTTCGGTTGCTAATATTAAAGATGAACGAACTTAATGTTACCCTTTCCAGGTTGAACACATGGTGGAGACAGAGAGTAAAGGTGAAATGGGCAAGAGAAGGTGATATGAATTCTGATTTTTTCCACTCCTATGCTAATGGTAGGAGAAATGTTAATTTCATTTCCCAAGTTAAAGATGATTATGGTTGTCTTAAGGAGGAGCAATTGGATATGGAAGAAATTTTTATTAATTTCTTTAACAACAAATGGAGATACAGGGAATGTGACCTCAGGGGTTGGTCATCAGCTTTGAATGTGTCAAATCCTAGATCCTTTAAATTCTTAAATGTCATCCTTATAATTGAAGAAGTTGAATATGTTGTTAAGTAACTTGGAGGAATCATTTCACCAGGTTCTGATGGTATTACCTTTTCCTTTTTTAAAGCTTATTGGAATGTTATTAGAGAGGACGTGTGGAATGCTATCTGGAAATTTTTTGAGACAGGTAAGATGTGCTCCAAATGGAAGGAGACTTTAGTAGTCCTTATTCCCAAAATCAATAATCCTACATGTCCATCTAATTTTTGTCCAATTAGTCTTTTTCTATCTATTTACAAAATTGTTGTGAAGGTATTATTAAATAAATTAACAAAGGTTATGGATTCTTTGATTTCTAAGGAGCAAGTTGCCTTTATTAGAGGAAGATCTTTATTAAATCATATTATTCTTGCTTAATAGCTCTTTTACAAATTTAGATATTCAAAAAAAAAATTGGTGGCTATTAAAATCGATATGGAACAAGCATATGACAATATATCATGGGATACTCTAAGATAGGTGATGGAGTATTTTGGATTTCCTAGTAAGTTTTCACAGCTTGTGATGGAATATGTGAAAGACCCAAAATTTTCAATTTTGATTATTGGTAGGAATTCAAAGTGGATTGAGGCTAGAAGTGGATTTAGGCAAGGATGCCCCCTTTCACAATATCTTTTTATTTTATGCTCTCAACTATTGTCTAATGCTTTCAATCACGAAGGGAAGAGCTTGGGAATCAAAGTGGCTTCTAATGCTCCAAGGGTATCTCACCTTTTATTTGTGTATGATGTTCTTAAGTTTTTTGAAGTTAATATCAGGTGCTTAAAGAAAATTAGAAGGATTATCACTGATTTTGTAACTGGACTGGTCAGAAGGTAAATATTCAGAAATCATCCTTTTTTTTTGGAAAATCGGTTCAATGGAGTAAGAAAAAATCTATTTTAAAACTATTTGGGTATAAGGATGTGAAGGAATTGGGTTATTTGGGCATTAAGTTTTCCTTAAGGAGGATGGTTTCCTCTAATTTTGAATTTTTAGTGGAGAAAACTGCTTATAATATGAATGCAAGGGGAAATAATTTTATTTCTTTAGCATGGAGATTGCTATTGATTAAATAAGTGGTAATGTCTATTCCAGTGTTCTTTGTAATGCACTCACAAGTTCATTTAAGCATCTTAAAAGAAATTGATAAGATGTGTAGGATTTTTCTTTGGAAGAAACAAGGTGGGAGCCAAGGATTGCATTATGAAGCTTGGAAAGAGCTGTGCGAACTATCTTTTGCTGGAGGTTGAGGTACTAGATCGGTTGCTTCCATTGATGTACCAGTGAGAGCCAAGTTTGCTTGGCAATTTCTAAACATACCGGAATCACTACTCAATAAGTCTTTAATTGCCAAGTATGGTCATGATATTAGGCAAGGAAATTCAATCAGGAATTGCTCTATTACTTGGAAAATCCTTTGCAATGGTTCTATTCATCTCCAACCATTAACTAGATGGAACATTGCTACAAGTTCAGAAATTAACACCTTAAGTGATGTTTGGATGTTGGATAAGTCTATTGATAAATGGCCAATGTCTGTTGTTGTGATGGATGGCAAATTCCCTCCATTGGATTTCTTCATTAAGGAAGGAATGTGGAACCAAGAGGAGCTTATCAAGCATTATGGAATGACTATGGTTGACAGCATCATTCAAACAAAAATTTTGCCAAAAATTATAAATGATATACTAGAGCTTATGAGGAAGTTTATCGGTATGTCTATTGCTGCTATGGCATCGGATTCTATTGCAGATCAATATCCGGAGACGGAGTATTGGAATTGGTCGAAATGATTGAAAATATTTTCTCCGTTAGAGCTGTTTTGGTGGAGACTTTGGAAATATGATATTCCTACAAAGAATTTTCTTTATGGTAGAATGATTTTGGATCATAATGCATGTCTAAGAGGGTGTAATGAGATGGAAGATGTGGAACATGTCGCTGTCAAATGCTCCCAATTTATTTTGGTAATTGAATTGGTAAATAGATGGGGATTTTCGGTTCCTATTTACTTTACATTTATGGAATGCAAAAAGAAGATGAAGGTGCTTTCCAAAACTAATCCTTTCATTGCTTATCTCTATTATTCTTTAGTTTTCTTCTCTTGGAAAAGTAGGAACTTGGTTATTCATGGTGGAAAGGAATATGGATCTTCTTTTATTGCTTCTAATGCAATTGCTTCGGCTTCAATCTCTTTTAATCTTAATCTCTATTCGGACCACTGGGGTGTCAACCAGCATCAACTGTCTTCAAATTATTAGCACCATCCTCCACCTGATTGGATTAAGGTCAATATTGATGCCTCTCTTTTAAATTCGAATATGGCTGTGGGTGGAATTTTTAGAGATCACAAGGGTAGATTTCTTCTAGCCTTTGGGTTTAAACTCATACATTGGGATATTAGATATTTGGAATTATTGGCTTTTCATCTTTAAAGAAAGTTTTACAAAAATGGATGTTAGATGCAAAAGGCTTAATTAAAGAAGGAGATAACTTCAACATTATCAAGCATCTAAAAGAATCAAATGGGAAGAAGGTTTCGATTGCAAAAAAGAACAACATTGAAGACTTCACTTTTCTTAAGGATTTTGAAAATATTTTATTTCATTTTTCTAATAGGAATTGTAATAAGTTAGCGAATTACTGTGCTAACTATGCTTTAGAAGGTGATTTTATGTGGGATGTGTTAGATTATAATAAGGATCCTCCTCTACTTTTTTCCTACCTAAAGGAGGAGTGTGATAGGTATTCTATCACTTAGTATTTTTTATTCGGACTATCTTGTTTTGATTTTAATGCAAAATGCAGTTTATAAAAAAAATCAATCCTTAGGATTTTGAAACTCAAATATCTGATCAAATCTTTATAAATTTGAAAAGTGTAGTCCCCACATTTATCAAGAGTTTTCTCAAGATTTATCTTGAGATATAATTAAATATAGAGACTTAGCTCTATAGGGAATTTTGAACCCAACAAAAAAAAAAATAAACCTATGGAAGGGGAAGAATTCTATGAACATTGGATGAATCTTCCCTTTATCCTTCAAGATAAATTGAACATTTGTTTTATTGTGTTTGAATAAGAAATTAAATGGTTTATTTTTTCAAAGATAGTCAAGCATATGTTTGTCTTTTAAGGCAACAGATGTTAAATTATGCATATTTGACTAAAGAAACATAAAATAAATCATGTGGCCCATTTTACATTTTAATTTGTCAATAATAGTGTTTGAATTTCTTTCATCTCTATGATTAAATAAAATAGAGAGAATAACATATCATCCTGAAAGATGAACATGCTATTCTATAAAGGTATTTTAATATAAAATTGGATTTTTAAAAAAATTGACCATGTTCCCAAATATTTTTCCCCTACCTTATGAGATTAAGATACAATTTATTTTAATTTGGAGTGACAATTTTCACATGAGGAAAGCCCTTATAGTTAATTACATCATAAGATATGATAAGCCTAAGAATTTTATCAATTAAGATTATGACAAAACTTTTCTTGATTTCAAAGTATTAAGAAAATATTTTAAAGTTTTGAATTTGAAATGGAGATTGGCACAAATTTGAATAGTTTTTTTTGCATAAAAGGATGAAGACTAAAAGACACTAGATTCTAATAAATTTAGAAGTGCTCCAATATACCCTATGTTTGGGCTTTAAATTTGTTTTATATTGAAATTTATTTTTGTTTTAGTTGAAATTTTATTAGATAGTTGGGATTATATTCTTAAAGGGTGACAACTCATTATTTAAGGTCTATCGTAAAACCTATATCGAAGGTGAATAACTACAGGGAAGTGACTAAAACCTAATCCAAGAAAATGTAAGAATAGTGTGGTGGGATTTATATCCTAACACCTTTTAGGAGATTCAAGAGAATACTCAATAGTACTTGACTTATGTCTATCTAGATTAGAATGTTAGGTAAACTTTACCTAATCATTTTAAAACCATGGTATAAGTCTTTATGAAATCTAGGGTGGGTAAATTGTTATTTAATTTGGAATTCAAACTAATATCTAAGTAAAATCTTACTTAGTACATGATTTAAGAATGGTGGACAAGCAGTTAGAGGTAAATGCTATTAAATTTAATTTTAAAATTTATATATAATGCAATGCATGCTAGTTAAAAATATAAACTCAAAATGATTTAAACTTCTAAAAATATTTAAAAAAAGATTTTTTTTCCTAAAAAGGCATGCCTTCTCTGAGATAAAGTATACACCATAATAGATCTGGTGGCTATCCAAACCCCCAAGTGAATGTTGAGAGAGTTGCTACTTAGCTTTGCATGTTTGACATTCTTACAACTTGTATGTTTTTGATGATTCCAAATATTTTTGTTTTGATTATTATTTTCTCCTAACATATTTTGGAAGAATTATTTTGCCATCATAAAAAAGGGGGAGATTGTTCAGAGAGTTGCTACTTAGCTTTGCATGTTTGACATTCTTACAACTTGTATGTTTTTAATGATTGCAAATATTATTATTTTCTCCTAACACATTTTGGAAGAATTGTTTTGCTCTTATGTGTACTAACATTTTAGTGAAATCATACTTCAGATTATTAAAGACTTCAAATCAAAATCAGTTTAGAGTTATTATAATTTTGAAGTCTGTATTTTTTATTTTATTGAGTCTGAGAGAGTGTGATTGTAATTGAGTAATTGAGCCTTCACACACCGAAGGAGAGTTCTAAAATTTACATTTTTAAAGTGATCATACAGTACAAAATTAATTTGTACGGGATGATCTGGTCAGTTATTTTCCCCAACGAGCAATGGAGCGAATAAAAAAATGTTAAAAATTTTTCTAAGTATAGATCGTACAGACGATATTTTTCGTTCATACCAGGATGATCTCCTCTGGTTCGACCTCAAACGTTATTCATATGGATGATATTTTTCATTCGTACGGGGATGATCTTCTCTAGTTTGACCTCGAACACTATTTATATGAATGATACTTTTTATTTGTACCGGGACGATCTCCTATAGTTTGACCATAAACACTATTTATATGAATGATATTTTTTCATTTGTACCGGGATGATGGGCTCTAGAGCGTGCACGAATGAAGTAAGTACGGACGATATTTTTCAATCGTACCGAAATGATGGGCTCTGGAGCATCCATGAATGAAGTTCATACGGATGATTTTTTTTAATCTTACTGGGATGAAGGGCTCTAGAGTGCTTTTGTTCATTTCATCCTACTGATTTGTACATACGCATTTTGACATTTCTTCTATTTGTACCAGATGAACACAGTTCGTACCGGACGATGATCGAGTATGAAATGATTTCATCCTGATTCATAATGAGTTTGTACACAACTTTTTTTGAACTATTCATACATACGAAATACGATCGTATGTGATGATCGTGGATGGTCAAAATTGAAAATTTTAGTTTTTTGGAAGATTTCTAATGCCTTTTCTATAAAAGGTCCACTAAAAATTACCCTTTAATCTTTTTGTCATTTGGTCTTCGTGAATGGTAAAGGAAAATTGAAGGAGAGAGTGAGAAAGAGTGTTTAAAGGAGATTTATTTCTATTGGAGTGTGAAGAGTTCACTTGGCTACTCAAGGGTAAGGATATATGTATGTTATTTTGTATTTTTCTTCACTCTTTCTCTTGTCCTTCTAGATTTCTTGTGTAAAGATCTTTCAAGAAAATCTAGTTCCCTGCCGACACTCAAGGAGTGTAAATAGTCAAAGGTTCTCTGCCTACACTTGGAGGGTGTGAAAGGATGAAGGTTCTTTGCCTACACTTGGATGGTATGAAAGGAAGAAGGTTCTTTGCCTACACTTAGAGAGTGTAAAAGGATAATGGTTCTCTATTGCACTGGGGATTGGTGGAAGAGAGTTTTGTAAAGTCTTCTCTGCCTTACTGTGAAGGAAAAAGGAGAGTCACTTTGGTATAGTGCAATACCTAAAGTTGGAGACTTCAGGGAGTGGATGTAGGTCGCATTTGATGAACCACTATAATCTTTTATTTCTTTTTATTTCTACTGCAAGTTAATTTGTTTATGGTTGAAAAATCCTTTTTGAAAATCTTTAAAATCAACTTGCTCAAGTTCATTAATCAGTTTTTATCTTTTCAAAAATTCAAGAAAGAGTTAAATTTTTAAAATTACCAATTCACCCCCCCCCCCCCCCCCCCCCCCCCCCCCCCCCCCACTTGGTGAGCCTTGGGATATTAGTTTAGGTTTAACAACCTTTTCTAGAATCAACAAGATTCAACAAGTGGTATCAGAGCTGTGTTTCAAAATCATAAGTTTAAACTACTTTTTGATTAACGAGCATGGCTACTTTTGGAAACATAAACACACCTGAAGGGTATTCGATCACTAGACATCCTTTGTTTGATAATATCCCTTTTTATTTTTGGAAAACACGCATGTCTACATTTTACAGTCTCTTGATTATCATATGTGGATCTTAGTGCAGCAAGGGTATACATAACCATTTAGATTAGTTGATGGCATTAAAGTAGAAACACCCTTTGTAGATTGGACTGTAGAAGAATGTGACTTAACACAACTTAATGCTAAATATTTAAATAGTTTCTTTTATGCACTTACATGCGGGTTTCCACTTGCAAGAGTGGAAATGACATATGGGACAGACTCTGTATAACTTATGAAGGGACTAATGAAGTTAAGCAGTCTAGATTAAATATCTTTTTACATGACTATGAATTATTTTGCAAGAAACCCAATGAATCTATTTCTAACATGTACATAAGATTCACTCAGATAGTCACTTCTTTGCATGCATTAGGTAAGGAATTAACTAACACTGAAATAGTTAATAAGATACTCCATTATTTGCCTGCTACTTATAATGCAAAAATAACTGCTATATCAGAGTCTAAAGACTTAAATGTTTACCCTATTGATAATCTTCTTGGATCACTAATTGCTTAAGAGCAAAGAGTGAGTCAAAGAAAGATTGATGTAGGAGAACCACGAAGGGAGAAGAATATAGCACTGAAAGTGGAGGAGTCAGAGAGTGATCTATCATAACCTGAGAATGAGGATGATATCGCTTTGATGACTAGACAGTTTAGAAGCTTTCTAAAGAGGAAGCAAAAGAGATGCTAACAATTAAATCGATATAAGTTTAATAGGAATGCTAAGGTTTCTGATGATGTGATTTGCTACAAGTGAAGAAAACCTAGACACATTAAGTTAAATTTCCCAAAACATAAAGCCACTCCTAGCAAAGAGAATGTATAGGAGAAACCAAATGTTAAGAAGGTCAAGAAGAATTTCCAAAGAGCTTTCTGAGCAAACACAGCTCTAGACTCATCAGAAACTGAAAAGGAGGAGGAAGTCACCAACTTATGCTTGATGGTCAAAAATCTTGATCAGATAGATCAAGAAAGGTATCTGACTTAACATTTACTGAACTTTTAAAAGTTTTTGAAAGAATATATGATGCATATAGGAAGTTAAAGAAAATGCATGCTAGTCTTAACTTGGAATTGCAAGAACTTTTTAAAGAGCATGAAATCCTTAGAAAAAATCATGCACTAATTGATAGCAACCACATGAGCATACTTGATGAGTTCGATGATTTGAATAAGAATAATGAGAATTTAAAATCATTCTATACAAAATTAGAAAAAGAATTTAAAAATTATAAGGATGAATCAAAGAGTGAAAAATATCGGTTGAAATATAGTACTAATGTGTTGGAAGATATGAACACATTCATAAAATTTAAAGTGGAAGCTCGCAAGAAAAATAGGAAACTCCCAAGACTTGAAGATTTTATAAATCCTATTTTGAAGCCAAAATTTTTACAACCCAGAAATAGATAGAATAGTTATAGAAGATTGAGAAATCCATTTCCTAGAATCAAATGTTTTAGTTGTGGTACGATTGGACATATCTCACACACTTTTACTTTAGAGAGAAACACTCATTTAGTGTGGAGACCAAAGATGCATAAACATATCATACATGCATCTATTTTAAAATTACCAAAAGATGAACCCAAACTAGTTTGAGTTCCCAGGTCTAACATTTCATGGTTTTGTAGGCACGCAATCACATAAGGCCTCATGAGAGCATATGACACCTAGACAGCGATTGCTCAAAGCATATGATTGGAGATACTAACCAATTCATATCGCTGGAAGCCAGGAATGGAGGCAATATTACAGTTGGAGATAACACCATAAGGAAAATGGTTGGATTATATATGATAAGAAATTTGAAAAACTTTTTTATTGATAATGTACTACTTTGAAGGCTTAAAGCATAATCTTTTGAGTATTAGTCAGCTATGTGATAAAGTATACTATATTAAATTTTTTCTTACTAGCTGCATATTAAGCCTAAATGATAATGATATTTTGCATGATATATTGATAAACATGAAAGTCGTTAGGGATGTTAGGCCCCTTATGAACTAGACCAAGGCTAATTAAGAGAGAGATGAATTAGTAATTAAAACAAACACAATCTTAAAACCAGAATCAAGATTCACCACTACGAAAACCAAAGTACAGAAAATTAAATACGGAAATAATAAAGGAAAGAACACACCAGATTTATAGTGGTTCGATCAAACCTTGACCTACGTCCACTCCTTGGAGGCACCCTCCAAGTATTGCAATAAACTAAGTGTATCTCCTTTATCCCCCACAGCTAGGAGGATAAGCCCTTACAAAATCACTTCCACCCTCCCTAGAGCGGCGGAGTCGCCGGGTCCTTTAACACCAAAGAGATCTTCTTATTCTATGAACTTCCCTCAAAATAAGCCATGAATTTGATGATACTAAGGTGCAAGCTTGTCGGAGCAACCGTGTAGAATCCCCCTCCACACTCCCTTGAGTCTCCCCTCACAGGATCTTCTCCCTCTCTCAAACTCCACCCTTTCCTCTCTCCTTTTCAAGCTCTCTCTTCAAGTTTCCCCCAAAAGAACGAAGCTATAATGGCTACCAAATACACTCTTCATGAGAAAGCAAGAGGTCTTTAAATAGATTTACAAAACCAACATTATCATCTAGGATGATCTCTGGATCGTCCTGGACGATAATGCTTAAAAATAGAGCTTCTGAAAACCCTAACAACTCAATTTTGGTGCCAAACATCATCCAGGATGATTGCAGGATCGTCCTATATGATATGCTTAAAAAGAGGACTTTAGAAAACCCTAAAAACTCAATTTCATTAACAGTATAATGTACAGAATTTGACCTGATAGTCCTGGACGATATTAGGATAGTCCAGGATGATTAGTACAAAAAATGTACATATCATCTAGTATGATATTTGGATTGTCTGGGACGATATGGAAGAGAAATTATGGTATTTCATCCTCACCGATTTGGGAAAATCAAGTATGTCGGAAAACATCGGCCAGGAAAATATACAGATTGTCCAGGATGATATGATTGAGAAATTTAACCATAATTAGTCCATTAATCACATGATCAATTTAGGCATGATTTGTATTGATCGTCCTGGATGATCCATATCATCCAGGACGATTAGAGTAAAAAATAAATCTTAAAATCTTACCTAAATTGTCATTGGCGGCTCTTTTCCAAGATCATAAAGGATCATTCTAGATGATCCAAAATTGTCTAGTACGATTAGTTCAAAACTTGATCTTTTGAATTTAACTAGATCTCACTCCCTTGAGCGTGTGTGTGCATGATCACCAAGCAAGCATACACCCTTATAAGACTTGACTCAAGAAAACAAAAATTACATCAATGAATATTACAAACTCTTTTACAACATAATATTATTCAACCTATTCTTGAGCTCTGATTCTTTATTTGATGTTGCATGGTGTTCCTGAAATATTAGTATATACACAAACAAACATATATTGCAAATACAAGTAGATAATATATAGTGAGCCATAATATTTTTTATCAGAAAAAACATAAACTCATAAGCTTGAGTTGCAATAATCTCCCCCTATTTTATGATGGCAAATATTACTGGTTGAATTTGCAAAATTAAAAATATTTTCTCCTAATCTCCCCCTCACTAGAATAAAAATATAAAAATAGGGGAAGACAAAAAAAAATTTTGTTGATTTTTGAAAGAAATAAAAGATACAAATATAACTTTACGTTCTCCCCCATTGACATTATCAAAAAGAGAAGGGGCACAAAAAAGTTTAAAAAAAAGAAAAAGTTACCTCTTAATTTTATTCAAAAAACTTAGTAACGAATGGATTGACACTGCATAATCCAGTAAAGGTAAGAAATTTAGAACTTATTAATCCAACCTCAAGTTCTTTTAAAGGATCACAAACTTTTTAAACCAATATCTAAATCAAGGAATGAATTAGAAAAAGAAATACTAATTTTTTCCAAAAACTCCTTTCATAAAACATATCTCATAGAAGATTAATGCAAAAATTGGTGAATCAAGAATCATGATTTTCAAGATCAAGTATCAAAAATATCAAGGGTTTTCTTATGCTTTGAGTAAAACAGAAAAAGTAAGCATACTCTTTGTGGGCTCATTTTATGCCACTTGTCATGTTTTTGCTGCACTTTATGCATCTTTTTCTTTTGATACACTTAGTGTATCTTTCTCAATTTGGAGTCATTGCGCATCTTTTGATTTGACATCATTAGACACTTTTTTTTTATTTGATGTCATTGGACTTTTTTTTTGAATGTGCTACCTTCCTAAAATTTTAAAAATAGAAGTAAACCCATTCTATTGACACAACGAACTACTTGATTAAAAAAATTATGAGGTAGATTCAACAACTTGCAAAAGATTCCTATGCGATAGATAAAATGTAGGGAGATAAAAAAGTTCAGTTTCAAAATCCAATTCAAAATATGATGAAGATTTTAAATCAAAAGTAGAATAACCTCTTTAGGAAATATAGATTGAGAGTCAAAATCATGAGTTTTCTTCCTATGACTGTTTTTACACAAGTCAACCATCACTTACATAAGAATTCAAGAAAAATAGGAGGTAGATTTTAAATTTTTAAAATTTTAATCCCCTTAAAAAAAAATTAAAATAGAAAACACTACATAAAAGAAAAAGGAAAAACAAAATTAAAAATTATAATGAAAAAAAAATAAAGAAGGAAAAAAAGAGTGAAAAATAAAAAAAAAATACATAAAACAAACAGAAACGAATAATACATGCAAACACAGAAAAATAAAGCACACAAATAATGGTTTAAACATCATCTTGCTCCTAGTCAGATGATTCAGAAGCTAGGTCTGCCCAGGAGATTTTTTTTCTTTTCATTATTTGTCATTTTTATAATTTGCTTAGCTTTACCCTTTTCTTTTGTAGGAAGAGTTCTCAAATTTGGGCACAGATTTTTCATATATCCAGGATTCCTACATCCAAAGTGAACAACATCAGATGAAATCTTCACATTCTTACCCTTTTTACCTTTATTCCACTTTTGTTGAGGCTTATGCTTTGGTGAGCTTTTTAATTTGCTTTGCAAGTTATCACTTTCGTCACCAACTAGACCACTTTTCTCCGAGTCTTTAGCGTTTAGCACTATCATCTCACCTGCATCCAAAATTCTTTGACCCAAACTTTGCTCGTAGGCAATGAGTGAGCCAATCAAATTATCAATAAAATATTCATTCAAATTTTAGACTCATAAATAGCAACAACTTTGGCATCAAACTTATCAAGTAGACAACGAAGAATTTTATTGACTTTTTCAAAATTTGAAAATTCCTTACCTAAAGCATGTAATGATGTCACAATTTTAATAAATATAGAATACATCTCTAAGATCCTCTCATAAGGTTTCATGCAAAAAAGTTCATAATCATGCATTAAAATATTCCAATCTTAAAATCTTGCCATATATGAAAATCAATCGATTGCAAGAAAGTAGACATGCGAATTTTCCAAAACTTAAATGTAATATTTTCAAATAAAGGTGGTTTGGTGATTGAATAACCTTCCACAATATTATGATTACCAAAATTAGTCATGGATCAAAATTCAAAAAGTTTTTAAACTTAGCTTTTAAGAATCCCGCTCTGATACCACTTGAAAGTTCTTTAGGGATGTTAGGCCCCTTATGAACTAGCCCAAGGCTAATTAAGAGAGAGGTGAATCAGTAATTAAAACAAACACAATCTTAAAACTAGAATAAAAATTCACCAATATGAAAACCAAAGTGCGGAAAATTAAATGCGAAAATAATAAAGGAAAGAACACGCCAGATTTATAGTGGTTCGGTCAAACCTTGACCTATGTCCACTCCTTAGAGGCACCCTCCAAATATTGCACTAAACTAAGTGTCTCTCCTTTAGCCCCCATAACTAGGTGGAGAAGCCCTTACAAAATCACTTCCACCTTCCCTGGTGCGGTGGCGTCGCCAGGTCCTTTGACACTAAAGAGATCTTCTTCTTCTGTGAACTTCCCTCAAGACAAGCCGTGAATCTGATGGTACTAAGGTGCAAGCTTGCCGGAGCAACCGTGTGGAATCCCCCTCCACGCTCCCTTGAGTCTCCCCTCACAGAATCTTCGACCTCTCTCAAACTCCACCCTTTCCTCTCTCCCTTTCAAGCTCTCTCTTCAAGTTTCCCCCAAAAGAACAAAGCTATAATGTCTATCAAAGACACTCTTCATGAGAAAGCAATAGGTCTTTAAATAGATTTGCAAAACTGATATTATCATCCAAGACGATCTCCGGATCGTCCTGGACGATATGCATAAAAAGAGAGCTTCTAAAAACCCCAAAAACTTAATTTTGGCCCCAAACATCATCCAGGATGATCGCAGGATCGTCCTGTATGATGTGCTTAAAAAGAGGGATTCAGAAAACCCTAAAAACTCAATTTTGATGCCCAGAATCATCCTAGATGATCGCAGGATCATCCAATATGATGTGCAGAATTTAACTTGATAGTCATGGACGATATTAGGATAGTCTATGATGATTAGTACAAAAAATATACATATCATCCAGGACGATATTTGGATCATCTGGGACAATGTAGCAGAGAAATTATGATATTTTGTCCTCACCAATTTGGGAAAATCAAGTATGTCGGCAAACATCGGCCAGGATGATATACGACGATATGATTGAGAAATTTAACCATAATTAGTCTCTTAATCACATGATCAATTTAGGAATGATTTGTATTGATCATCCTGGATGATCCAGATCATCGAGGATGATTTGAACAAAAAATAAATCTTAAAATCTTGCCTAAATTGTCATTGGCGGCTCTTTTCTAAGATCATAAAGGATCGCCCTAGACGATCCAAAATCGTCCAGTACGATTAGTTCAAAACTTGATCTTTTAGATTTGACTAGATCTCACTCCCTTGAGTTTTTGTGTGCATGGTAACGAAGCAAGCATACACCCTTATAAGACTTGACTCAAGAAAACAAAAATTACATCAATAAATATTATAAACTCTTTTACAACATAACATTATTCAACCCAATCTTGAGCTCTGATTTTTTGTTTGATGTTGCATGGTATTCCTGAAATATTAGTATACACACAAACAAACATATATTGCAAATACAAGTAGACAACATAAAGTGAACCATAATATTTGTTATCATTAAAAATATAAACTTATAAGCTTGAGTTGCAATAATCTCCCCCTTTTTTATGATGGCAAAAATTACTAGTTGAATTTGCCAAATTAAAAATATTTTCTCCTAATCTCCCCCTCACTAGAATAAAAATATAAAAATAGGGGAAGACAATTTTTTTTTTATTTTTGAAAGAGATAAAAGATACAAATACAACTATACGTTCTCCCCCTTTAGCATTATCAAAAAGAGAAGGGGCACGAAAAAGTTTTTAAAAAAAGAAAAAGTTACCTCTTAATTTTATTCAGAAAACTTAGTAAGGAATGGATTAACACCGCATAATCCAGTAAAGGTAAGAAATTCAGAAATTGTTAATCCAAGCTCAAGTTCTTTTAAAAGATCAAAAACTTTTTAATCCAATATTTAAATCAAGGAATGAATTAGAAAAAAAATACTAATTTTTTCCAAAAACTCCTTTCATAAAACATATCTCATATAAGATTAATGCAAAAATTGGTGAATAAAGAATCATGATTTTCAAGATCAATTATCAAAAATATCAAGGGTTTTCTTAAGCTTTGAGTAAAATAGAAAAAGTAAGCATACACTTTGTGGGCTCATTTTATGCCTCTTGTCAGGTTTTTGGTGCACTTTGCGCATCTTTTTCTTTTGATACACTTTGTGTATTTTTCTCAATTTGGCGTTATTGCGCATCTTTTAATTTGGCATCATTGGGCACTTTTCTTTTAATTGGCATAATTGGCCTTTTTTTTTAATATGCTACCTTCCTAAAATTTTAAAAATAAAAGTAAACTCATTCTATAGACACAACAAACTACTTGATTAAAAAAGTTATGAGGTAGATTCAACAACTTGCAAAAGATTTCTATGCAATAGATAAAATATAGGGAGATGAAAAAGTTCAGTTTC
>NW_021320054.1:0-47437 GCF_001605985.2 Dendrobium catenatum
GGACATCCGGAGGTTGAGATCGTCAGGAATACCGACGGCTCGACCGCCGGCTATCGCCGGTAAATGAACCAGTGGTCTACCGGCGCTTGCCGGCGGTTTAAGAAACAAATGACGCCCACCTAAACCGCCGGGAGACCGTCGGTAATTTGACCACCGGTCAGCTGTCGGTCAGATAACCGGCGGCGTAACGGCCGGCAAACCGCCGGTTCCAAATCCGGTTGTCACCGGCGGTATACACTGACGGAAAATCGCCGCCAACATAAACCGCCGGTAAAAAAACGCCGGTAGAAGTTTCCTATACCATTTTTTCCGGTGGTTGGAAAATCGCCGTAAAGCCGCCGGTAATACATAAAACCGCCTGTTAATCTAGCGTAACCGCCGGAAAAAACCGCAAGATTTCGACGTTTTTCCTGTAGTGCGGTTGCTCACCCACAATTTCAGTGTTCAAATAAAGGATTTGACATCCACAGGTATACAATCGGGTAGCGTCCAGTGGTCTTGAATAATGAAATCCCTAACCCACATATGAGCAAAATGGTGAGAATAAAACATATTCGAAACAGCTTTCTTATTGCACTAAGGATCCTAAAGGAAAGAAAGTTTGCAATTCCAGTGAACAGAGAGGGAAATGACAGAGGAAATGGAAGCCGCCGTGCGGCAGAATAATTTCCAAAATTTAGAAGCTGAAGTAGGGGGCAGCTTCCAAAGAGAATCATACTTCTCTCTATACTAGGTGCCAATCAAAGTATTATCATTGTACATCCTAAAAATAAAAGAACAAGTCATATTGTGATAAAGAGATTCAAATGATGGCAGGCCAAGTTGTCCTTTATTTTTTAGGTAAAGTCGCAGATTTTCGAGTAATGAGATGCAACCTCTTCTCCATGGTTTTGCCAAAAAAGAGGAACTTGGAACAAATTCTAGAGATAAATTTGCAACAAGTTTTAGGTAAAATTTCCCCGCAAATCCAATAAGCTATAGTGTTGGCAATAGTGAATTTCAAGTATTGCACTCTACCTAAAAAAGAGAGAAATTTAACTTTACAACCCTCAAGTAGAGTAGAAATTCTACTCAGTAGGGGTTGGAAGTGAGAAAAATTGAGTCTGTAAGAAGAATTGGGAAGGCCCAAATAGGTAAGAGTGTTTTCAACCCAAGAAATTCCAAGACATGCAGAGATCTGTTGTCCACAAGAAAAATCTCTAGAGAAAAAAATGGAGCTTTTAGAAGGGTTGATGTGAAGGCCGGAGGCATTAGCAAAGTTGTGGAGAATATCATTCAGGGAATTTGCATTATCAACAGTGGCTAAGACAAAAACCAACAGATATCTGCATACATGAGATGATTACAACTAAATTTTTTATGCTGCAAACCAATGAAAGATTGATGATCCTTGGAATCCAGACTAGAAGATAGAGCATCCATAATGATGCAAAAGAGCAGGGGAGAAAGTGGACATCCATGTCTCAGCCTAGAGGAGGAGTTAAAGAAACCTTCCAAAACACCATTAAGACAAATGAAGAAATGAACTTCAGAAATACACCCATTAATCCACGTGATGAAAGTATCCGGAAAACCTTTTTGCTTAAGCCTGTTGATAAAAAAGGTACGTGAGACAGAATTAAAAGCTTTCTTGATGTCCAAGTTGGCACATAAATAATTTTTACCCCCTTTAAAATCTCTTAAAATTTCTGAGGCAAGAATGATGTTGTTAGTATAACATCTCTTAGCAATAAATCCAGACTAGCTCTCATGGATGATGGTGGGAAGGATGGGTTTCATCCTATTAACAATAATCTTGGCCACAATTTTATAAAACACATTGCATAAAGATATAGGGCGATAATCAGATATAGAGTTGGAATGAGTACCCTTAGGGATATGGGTGATGGTCGTGGCTTTAGCCCCTCTAGGCATCTGCCGAGTAGAGAAGAAATGTTTAACAACTCTACAAAGTTGAAAGCCAATAATGTGCCAAGTATGTTGGTAGAAACCAAAGGAGAAGCCATCCGGGCCTGGGGCAGATGAGGTGGTCCCTACAAATACCACCTTCTTGATTTCCTCATTAGTGACCGGACATAACAAACCCGCAATTAAATAGGATGGAATAGTATTACCAACAGGGATATTAAAAGAGTTTTCCAAAGGTGGAGTAGGAGCATTATAAAGTATCTTAAAATGGTTAATCAAAGCTTGGGCCTTATCAGCATGAGATGAGAGTAAACCATGAGGAGAAGAAAGTTCCTTGATAACATTCCTGTTATTCCTCGATCGAATCTTTGCATATAGAAAACCAAGATCCTCCCCGGGAAAGCCAATGGGCTTTGGCTCTTTGAGAAATCCAAGAGAACCAGGCAGCTTGAAAGGAAGCTAACTGGTCATTAGTGTTCTTAAGAGCAATGTTCAATGCAAGGTTTAAAGGTTCCCTTTGAATATCAGATAAGTATTGAAACTGCAAATTTTTTAGCTCAAGAATGCTATTAGAGATATAATTAGAAGAACACCAATTCTTCTTGCGAATAACCACTTTAAGATATCTCAAACATTCATAAAAGGAAGCAATGGGACTAGCACAAGGTGTCCTCTCAAAAGCCAATTGAGTTTCCACCCAAAAATCATCCAACTTAGTCCAAAATTCTTTAAACATGAACCTAGAAGCCATTCTTCTGAAATGGGAAGAATAAATAATCAGGGGGGCGTGATCAGACCCAGAGTAGGAATCTACTTTGTAGTAAGCAGTAGGAAAAACATCTAAAAAAGTAGAGTTGACCAACATTCTATCAAGCTTGATATGAATTGGAAAATCAACCCTTTGATTAAACCATGTATAGAATAACCCCACAGAAGCAAGATCCTGAACTCCAAACTCAAAAACAAAATTATTAAGCTCTCCCACACGGTCATGAGACATAGTTACCACCAGCTTTTTCACAGGCAAACCTGAAGCAATTAAAATCTTTCATGATGATCCAAGGGAAATCAATACTAGCAGAAAGACCAAGGAGATCATCCCACGGAACTTTCCTATTATCCAGACTGTTTGCAGCATAAACCACCGAGAGGTGAAAAGGGGGTAAGGATCCGGCATTATCAAGGCCATGAATGACTTGGGAGGAATAGAAAGAAGGGGAAAAGGACAAATGAGATGAGTCCCACTTAACCCAAATTCTACCAGGAGTAGATAGGTTAAAGTTATCACAACTTTGCTCATTCTCAAATAAGGCATGTGTAAAAGAAAACCAAGGGTCAGCAATAGCAACATCATTGATTTTAGCTTCTAAAATACATAAAAGCTTTAAATTGTAGGCGGTTATAAGGTCTTTGCATAATTTGACTTTGACAGGGTTGTTAAACCCTCTAACATTCCAAGCCGCAATAGGTGGAAGGGACATGGTTATTTGTGTGGCTTGGCCTTTTTGGCCGATTTGGATTTGGCTTTTTTTGGAGGAGATAGGTTATCACCAGATGATTTTTTTGAGGGGGAAGAAGCTTTGTGGTTTGAGGATTTAGGAGGGATGACCTCATCTATTTTAAAATTTTTATGAATTAAAATTATCATTGTGGTTTTGGAAAAATTTTAAATAATATTTCTGAACAAAATTTTAAATTATCTTCGATGAGAGATAAACCCTTAATTATTTGTAGACTACTTATTAGACTTATAAGTCATTCAAAAATTCAATGTCCATTATTTTTTAGTTAATTTATTATTAAATCCTACAAAAGTATATGAGAAACTTTACTGTAAATTTTTTGTATATGTCATAAATGTACAAGTAATGACTTAAATTCTTGAATGTTTAAGTATTATTTGATTATTAATTATAAAAAAATAAAATCACCTAAAAAAATTAGGGATATATTAAAAATTATAAATTTGTGCCACCTCTTATTAAATTAGGGATATATTAAAAATTATAAAATAATTAGTAGCTAGATTTTGGATTTTCCCTCTTATTAAAATTTTACACAAAATATACAATAAAAGCTAAAAATGGACACTTAGGAATAATGAAAATTTATCAAATTTTTTACTTTAAAATTTAATGATATTTTAATATTGGGTATTTCCTAAAATTTAATAAATTTACGGTTTTAAAATAGAAAAAGCACAAAAAACGTCCAATCAAACTAGGCCTAAATTATAAGAATTTAAAATTCTTTTCAAAATTTAACGTTTTTTATGCTATATATGTTAAAATTGGCACATCAACCCATATAAAATTCTTAATTGTTAACCAGTAGCCTGTAAGATTTTTTTAAAATTTTTTTAAAGATTATATATCATTTTCAAGTCTATATTGATCATGAAATTTTATAATATTTTACAGTTAATGTGGGCTACATTATTTTGATTCATTTTAGAAATTCAACCCTATGAGAGCATATTATCATTATATTATAAAATTTATTTGTAGTGTAATGCAAAGTATAAAAGCAAACAAAATACTTTTTATGAAATTAAAGAAATGTCTCCATATGGAGGAAAATGAGAACATTGCAAAGTATTTGAAGGCAAAGACTAAAAGATAGAAAATTGCCGGCCTAATAATGGATTCTTTCTTTTAAGTTAATAAGAGTTTGTTGGAAGAAGCAAAGGAGATAACCAACCAATTGGGATTTTTATTTTACATAATAGAAGGGCTTATAACAAGTCTCATTGTTGCTTGTGAGGCAGATGAAGAATTGCTTGGTAGTAGTGGATGGTATGGAACAAGTGGTGCCCTTTACATGATGAGTGGTCATGCTTGCTTTACCAAGTTGCCAATGAGAGTTTTTTTTCCCAATATTTGTCAATTATCTTTATTGGCACATGTGACATTTGATTAAAAAAAAAAAAAGTTAAAAAATGAAGAAGGTACAAGGACACTCGATGAAGCAAGGAATATTCACATTTAAAATTGGCTCATAATGTACACAAATAATCATCTAGGTCAAATCAATCAAATCTTAGATCAGGCTTGAAATAAGTTTAGGAACTCGATGATTGTAAATCGACTTGAGCTATCACAAAAAACCGCAAGTTACTTAAGACTAAATCTTGCCAAATTGTCCAAGAGTCAACACTACTCGGCTTTGAGTGCTAGTGACTTATCTTTGAGGACTCATGAAGTCATCCATTCACAAAAGTGACTTGCTTAAGAAACTCAACTAGTTGTCGTGAGCACTTATTAGCTGATTGGAGTGTTCGTTTAGAAGAAATCTCCTTGGGTTTTCACCCTTAATTTGGTACTCATTAAAGTTTCTAATTAGTGGCTCATTACAAGTTAGACTTACATGCTATGCAATTGAGAACATTAAGGTCAAGACAAATTTATTTTTAATGTAGCCAATTTTGTAGCATTGCCCTTGTCTTTCACCTTTAATCAAGCATACGCAAAATGTAATATTATTATTTTGGCTAAAATTCTATCTCACTGATCTTTTTGATATTATCTCTTAGATTCTCTTCAAAATCTTATTTTATATTTATATAAATTGTCTTTGTACCTAAGCTTAATTTTCACTTATCAGCTTAATGGGTTCAATTGAGACTTATGTAGAATAATTTGAAGGAGAATAACTGAGGCTCAATCTACTCCCTCTTTACTTCTATTCTTAAGATTCAATTTACATTTTTAAGACAATCTTGATACTATATGGATTAATTCAATATCCTCTTAGGCTTGTTGAGAATTATGCCAAAGATAAGGAATAATATCACCTTATGACAAGAAAATTTTCTTGTAATTTGAGTAATGGAGTATCTTTGTCACCTCAAAACAACAACAGAACATGGAGGATGACTATACAATGATGATGTAAGGGATCATTGAGCGCTTTCATCATGCAACTCCTCATGAACACTATCCTTGAGAAAGACAAACAACCATCTATCCAGGGCACTAAAGCAATCTCATTTTCAAAAGTTGTTGCCACGATACTTTTAATAATGAGCATTATCTCCCATAAGAGCTATTGTGTAGATTCTTCTCTATCATTACTCAATAAACCATTAGGCTCAACGTAGGAATACTCGCTTAATGGAGATCATAAATGTTTAGCCATCATAGAAATTTAAGAAGCATGTTTTGGATTCCTATATGGGGACATTAGAATTGATTGACCTTTTTTTTTTTTTGAGTTGACCAACTCCTTTTTAACATTTAATGTGACACCAAGGTGGTTCTCTAGCTTATCTTCGAGGAGATTACCTTCGTCAACTTCAGGTTGTCATTTAAGGCATAATTCACCAGTAATCAAAAGACATTAAAGAATTCTTAGGCTTTATTGTATATGAACACAAGCATGGCTAATCAACTTGTTATCACTTCAAGTTAGATATGCTTAATGTTAAAAACATGAAGCTTGTACTCACCTATATTGCTCACTTAGGGCCTTGAGGAAGGTCCTTCATGCTACAATATCAACTTATAATAATAAAAAATATATGTTGAGGTGGTTGAGTTAACACATATTTATAATAATACAAAGGCATAAAATTACCGAACCATGATTTTAACTTCTAAGTTGCAATAGCCAAAACCCTACGAGGACTCTGAATGGCACTACCAAGGCTAGGGGAGAAGTTGTCATGCCCCGATATCTAAATTAAAAGATTTGTCTATTTAATCTTTTTAATAATTTATTAGAGCTTCTATAAATCATCAATATAAATCAATATCCAGTAGAAGCAACTAAAGTATCATACACAAAAAAAATATTTAACTATTATTCATTCACCAAAATCACAATAGCTAGGAGATCACTAACAATCAATAATTCATCAATAGTTACTGACTACAAAAGAATAAAAGAAAATTCAAAACAAAATTAAACAAAGAATTTGGGAATCTCAATCAATCTCACTATACATGATCCTAAACCCTGACATCAAATCGGTAAAATTACATAATGAGCTTACAAAGTTCATCAGAAATCCAAAACTCGTTAAAGCTTTCAATAAAAGATTTAATAAATTAATATGTATGCTCATCTCAATTAATAAAATTGGTAGTGTTCAATGCTCAATCATCACTTGTACGATTCAATATGATCAATAATAAAAGAGTAAAATTAACATGCTTAAATCCATAGATCAATAGTGTAAAAATGTGCAATGAAAAAATCATTATTGTGGCATGAATATACATGTGTCAATGTCATTAGTTTTGCCATTCTTATCAATTATATATTTTATAAAATCATTATGTATAATGCACCCACTTCTCTATATATATATCATTGTTATCAATGCTATCAATGTATGAATTACATCAGTATATAATTAAGTATATCAACCAACAAGGCATGACATCTAGCTTTAATGTGGTGTTTTCATTGATTCTTTTGTATTCATTATTATCATTGGAGTATCTTTATCATTTTATTATTACAGATGAATTTCATTAATCATTTAAGAGTCATTATCCTCTACCCTTCGACATAACTTGATCATCAATTACATGCGACAACTAGGATAACACAACAAATTATCTTTAAATGAAACCATGTCGGTCCACCCTAATGTGCAAGGTATTATGTTTTCAAAGCTAACCCGGATTAGTTATAGTATTAACAACCAACCTTCCTTACTTACATACAAATGCTATATATATTTCATATCAATTGTATCAATCACCCTTTCATGCAAGAAATATAATATGAAATGCTTAAATCTTTACAACACATTAAGTTTATATATTAATACATAACTTCAGAAAAGTCATAACTTTCATTTTATCCTATAAAATTTAATAATATTACAGTCAAAATATCCATAAAATTCATATCTATCATATACAAAATATTACATGATAAAGGTGTGATAAATCAGGAGAAAATATATTTTTTATCAATTTAAGAGAGATTAAATTTATCAAACTCAAAATCATTAAAAATTATAGTGATGTTTGGGTTAGTTACAATGATCAGAAGACCTTTTTTAACATATATGATAGATGAAAACAATAAAAAATTGGCATTCTCTCTAATCCCTCTCTCCTCTTCCTCTCCCTTCTCCCTTTCCTTCTTGCATAAGAAACGATTGAAATGGGGAGATGTGGTGGCACTTGAGGTTTTTAGTGCTTAGGTTTAGAGTAAAAAATATATAAACACTTTTAGTGGCATAACATTATAGTGATCCCACCAAGTGCTCCATGTTGAATTCAGAATTATTGTAGAATAGAGGCTCCAATGTTGCAGTGGTGATTTTTAGCACCGCTGTGTAGTTAGACCATGCATCGCAACTCTCCAAAGCACAGCACTGAAGCACTCTAGTTCAAATAGAAATTATTTTTTTTTATTTTTAAAATATATTTTCATATTTTAGGTTATTACAAAAGTCATCCAATAACTATGATAAAGTGGATGAGAAGACACAACATCTCCACCCATAATATAGCTATCACTACATGTAGGATTTCTTCTCTAATGGTGTAGAAGGGTTCTATTATATATCTACACCTAATAGATATATAACATCTAATATCCATAATTAAAAAATTAGGTAAATTTTCATTAATCATTTTTAGTTTTGATTTGATTATCAATTATAAGTTTAGAATATTTAATAAGGCTTTAGTAATCAAGAATGGGGTTTTAGAAGTGAAAATGCAAGTTGAAATATTTGTTATATTAGCATTGTGACACCAAGGTTGGTTGAAACATAGCATTGAGCTATTGGAAAAATAGAGAAAAAAATAGTGTTATTGATGTGCATTGCGATGCTATGAAGCACCATGATGACATCAAGTCTTGGTTGAGGATATTCTGAAAGAATTTGGAAGTTTCTCTAGGAGTGCTAGTGGTGCTATGAATCTGGGTGCTAGGTCTAGTTAGTTATCTTTAAATAATAAAATATCTAAAACTATTTTGCAAAACTCATTTCACCCAGTCTTTGTTAGAGAAGAAAGGAGAAAGGGATGAGAGAAGAAGAAGAAGGAGAGAGAGAGAGAGAGAGAGAGAGAGAGAGAGAGAGAGAGAGAGAGAGAGAGAGGAGAATTTGGAGGCTAAAGCTTTAGTTTCATTCATCGGGTCAATTTGAGATATCATAAAGTATGAGGTAGACTTTTGAACCCTTATCTATGATTTCGGTTTTTATTATTTTATAAAAAGTTATGGACTAAAATGTATTTTACTCAAATTTTATGAAGTTTTTCACTACAAAACTTTTAATATATTATTGCATGCTATGCTTTAAATATTTTGAATATAAGAAATCAATTTTTTTATTGATTTTCTTATGCAAATTTTTGAGTATATGATTTGATTGAGATTTTTTTAGCAATTGCTATAGTCATATAAATTAGATCTTGGGGTGTGAGACAATATGCTCCTTACTTGATCCCAACCACTGAAAAAAAATGTTACAGGTTTTTAAAAGGAATGAATAAAAAGCTAAGACGTCTGTTAGTGCCTTTATGAATTCAAGAATTTTTGAGCTAGTTGAAAGGGCAAGACTAGTAATGAATGATCTGCCAGCATATGCATCTAGGCAGGATATGAGTAAAAAAAGGACTAAGGATAAATTAAAAAGGGATAAGAAAAGTGTGAGTGATAAGAGAAGCATTTCTAGTGATGTGCAAAGGGGGGCAACAACATTTGCCAATAGCTACAATGAGTGTATTTATTGTGGAAGGAAGCGTCTAAGTTAATGCTATTTGCTTATAGGATGAAGCTTTGGATGTGAAGAACATGTACATAAAGTTGCAGTCTGCCTTTAGAGAGGAATAAGATGAAGGTTAGACTCTAGAATAGGCCCTCCGAAAGGACACTATCGTAGCTACCGAGTGCAGAGGGTATACGAACGCACTACCCTGAGAGATAGAAATGATCGCAGGCCTCCGCACTTCTCGCAAGCGGGCCAATGGAAGGGTAGATTAGATCATACATACAACTAACCATTGAGGATAGTGGCTCTTACCAACGCACCCCGATGGGTAGTAATATATACAACCTGACTAGTGTCATGGGTTTCCCCCACCGATACATCAACTCGAGTGAAGTTTATTTAGTGGTGGAGTTCTGTTTACCACAGGCGCAAGCCCCCATGGTTAATTATATCTCGAGCCTAGGGCCCAAGAAAACTCTCGATTAAGGATCCGCATTATTCTTACCAAAAGAGGGGATTGGCACAAAATGGGATACTAAGAAATTCTTACTCAAAATGAAAGAAAGGGCTCAACTCGGTTAGTCAACATGCACGGTTCATCTTAGCATTTGGAGGGACTAAGGCAGTTGATGAGGGAAAGAAAATTCATACACTCAAAGCATACAGAGGGAAAAGATGGAAGTGACATCATCCATATGATGCATATAGGCATGATTTATAGTCCCTAAAGAAAAGAAACTCACCCACCGTTTAGGCCTATTATAAGACACCCAATGTAGTAGCCTTGAATCCTAGATTTAAGGTGGGTTTAGTGTTCTACCCAACACTAACACCTGTGTCATAGCTAATGCACATGGGCTTATACCTTACCTAAAAAAGGATGTCAACTAACCACCTAAGCGCTTCAAATCCATATTGTCCGGTCTTTATGAAAGATAAGTATATAGTTTAGTTTTTGGAAGTTGGGTCGACATCAAGAGTGCTTTCTAATTGACCCTAGACTTATATAGGGTGAATTCTCTTAGAGCTAATACAATTAAATTTTAATTTAGTTGAATTCTAATGCAATGCATGCTAGTTTAAAAGGTCTAAATCAGGAATGCATAAGATTTTAAAATATATTTATATAAAAATAATTTTTAGAAGAAGATTAGACTTCCCCAGGTCTGACACCTCATCCTCATAGGTTAAATTATTCGAACTCTACTTGCAGGCGAGAAAGTGTCTTATAATAAGGAGGGAGAAGAAATGCAGTAATATGCATGCAACCCTAGACGATTCTGGCTATTTCCTAGGTCATTAAATTTCTATGTTATTTAATTCTTAAAATTTTAAATATTAATTACAAGTAGAAGAATATTTTATCCCTAAAGAGCCTAGTGTGATCAGACCACATATATGTAAGAAAGAAACTTAAAAAAGCAGGCAATTTCTACTGTGTACAGAAAATAAACACGTCAATATAAATTAATCCAACACAGTGAAGCAAAGTTTATAGCAAGTGCCATATAAATACAACTCAGGATCTATTAAAAAGTAATGGTATCCAGGCCACACCGACAACAACCTGGATTCTAATCCTCATGAATGACACAAGTCTTAAATGTTGGGAATTTCATCTTCAAGTCTTCCTCTTCGACTAGATCATTCTTCTCTGGATCATCTCCCTTTGGATTATCTCCTTCGTGCTTCGTGTGTTTTATCCTCTAGAAGGGTACCCAAATGACTAGGAAATTTCCTAAGAGGGGGCCTTTCTTATTCTATTTGGGTACCGAGTGTTTGAAATGCCAGACTTTTAAAGACTTTCACAACTCAATGAATAATAAATTATATTAAATTTAAAATAGAAAATCTAGACTCGAACTCCTACAAGGTTATCCTCATAAAAATCACAAGCTGTTATAACATCCTAAGCAGTTTATATATATGCAGAAAAATAAAAACACTTGACCATGCTCTTTTAATTTTAAAAAGGGCTAACTGTTCTTTGGAGCATATGCAAAAAACATTATTAGTATTAAAGTTTTAATTATGACTGCCTCCTTTATTTTAGAGCTGTAAGAGCGTGGCCACCTACATAATACTGTATTGGTATAAAACAGCCCTAGCCTATACGCAATCTAACACACACATTATAGGAAAAATATAGAAAGCGTAATAATGAAATAAACATCATGGCAATCACAACAAATCAATTAAAATAATTAACATACGTGCCACACGCAATTGCATCACATCACAGAAATAGAAAAAGTAAACACCGACCCTAATTCTATAGCTATAAGTGATGCCCTATCATATCTATGTGTATGTAATAGGCTTGTGTGACTTTAGATAGGTCTTATATAGGGTAGTTTGTTCAATTTGATTAGAGTTCAGATTTATTGAAGGTCTGAAAAGGAAACTTTATTTAAAGTTTAAGTATTAAAGGATTAGGGTCCACTTTAGTGAATTTTAGTTTGTTGAACCATTTTAATACTTAGAGTAGTGATCTTCGAAGTTCAAATTATATTAGACAATTTTGGAAGGTCCTGGGTCCTCCTATATGTAGGCTAAGGGGGTATAAAAAATTGCTATAGAAACAAGATAGGTTTGAGAGTTATAACATTTTAATTAAATGTTAAGTCTTACAATGAGTAGTTAGGCTTTGAGTTTGCTGGATTTGGAATTCTCTAGGGAAAGTTATGAATTTCCAAAGTTTCTGGTAATTAATGAATTATTATAATTGCTTAATAAGGGGTATTTTAGATATTTTGATTCAAATCAGCTCCAAACTATTTGGAATCACTCTCAAAGGTCAAAAATGACCTAAAAGGATGTTCCTAAGTGTTTGGAGAAAAATTAGAATTTTTAATAATTTTTAATTATTTAATTAAGGTAAAAAGGTAAATTTTAATTAAAGTTAAATTAAGGCTTAAATTAAAGTCCAATTAAGGGGCCCTAATTATCTAAAGTTAAAGGTTAAATTTAAAAAAAAGTTTGAGCCATTATGAGTAATTTTTATGAGTTAAAATAAATTTATTCGAATTTTTTGAAGTTAAGAGGGCCTAATTAACAAGTTAAATTAGGGTTTATTAATTAAGAGGTTTAAAGGATCTTAAAAACTCCTAGAAAATTATGGGAGATTTAGGATATCAATAAGTTTAAATGTTGAAATTTTCATGTTATCATGGATATATTCTAACTCTTAGAATTTTTCTAAGCTCCCTAGATAGGTCCTTCATTATTGTCTTTAGAGTGTCACTATGTTAAATAATTTTTAAAGTAACCCTTATGTTAACATGTAGGGAGTATACAAATAAATAAACACACAAATTCCTAGGATTTAGGAAGGTCTAAACTAAGTATTTGTGCGTCTTACACATATAAAAGATGATAAAAAATGAAAATTAAGTGCGCTTTACGATGTAATTAGTGGATGATTGGAACCCAATCACCCACTAATACACCCCTCATGAATGCTATCACATGCATAACCAATGTTTAAAATTTCAAGAAGTGGATCTTCCAAAATTAGGAGATTTAAAAAAATTTAAAATACATATAATTTTTTTAAAAATAAGATAATTAAAAGTAAATCAATTTGTAATAAATAGGTATAGAGGAGTTCCACTGGCCACCCAAACGAGGTTTTAAAAAGATTTGAAATTTTTTTTTGTAATTTGAAAATAATAAACATATTATTTATTTAAATAATATTTAAAAAGTAAAAGTAATTAAATGGTGCATAAATAAATAAAAATAATAATTCTTATCTTCTAAAAATAATTTTAAATTAAAAAACATAATTTTTTAAAACATTTGAGGTATTATACTCAAAAATCAAATTTAAAACGAAATAGTTATGAATTTTTAAAATTTAAAGAAATTAATAGGTATTCTAAAATAATTTTAAAATAATTATTAGTCAAAATAATTATTAAATCAAATTAAGTTTAAGATTAAAGTTTTTGAACTTTTAAATAATTTAATAAAATAATTTGGTAATTTTAGATGATAATTGAATTTTTGAATTGATTAATTATTAATTAAGAAGAATTTAAGTAATTAAAACATTAAAGTAATTTAGAATAAGAAAATAATTATTAATTTTAACTAAATAATAAAAATGACTTTCTGATTTTTGGAAATAATTTAAACAAAAATAATTTTTATAACTTTGGAAAAATAATATAGGTTTAAATATATTAATTATTAATTAAATACGTTTGGTAGTCAGGTAATTAAAATATTTTTGAATGTAGGAAAATAATCATTAAAATAAAAGTAAATCAAAGTAAAAGTTTTTAAAATTTTAAACATTTTAAAGGGAACTTGAATATATATTAAATTAATATCACATAAATATATAATAATTCAAATTAATTAAATCTTTTACAGATATTTGGAAAAATTTTTAAATAAATATAAATTCTTAATTAAAGATATCCAAATGGAAATCATCTGATTATTTGGACATACTTTAAATTTATTTTGAATTTTTAAAGTATTTAAAGTCATATTTATAAATATCAATAAATATAATAATATAGAATAATAATAATTATTTAGATTTTTAAATAAGTACACTATAATTAATTCAAAATTAAGAATAAAATATTTTAAATATTCCTATTCATTATTTGAAGTGTTTATGTATTAATTTTTAATTTATTAAGTATTTAATTAATTATATTAATTAAAACTAATTAAATATTCAATAATCAAGTAATTAAAATATCTCAAATTTTATTAAATATTTTTAAATAATTTATTTTTAAATTAAAAAAAATAATTTTCTGAAAAAATTGATATATTAATTGTATATTTTGGATTTATAAATAATTTTAAATAATTTATCTAATTTTTTATTTAAAAAAACTTAAAAAAACTTATTAAAAATAATTAAAATTAAATCGACAGAGACGACGGTGACGGTCAGACACGTGGAGACACGGGAGAGACCTTGCGGTCCGCGGGCAATCATTGCCTGGTGACGCAATAATTGTGCCGTCGACAATGATTGCCACAATAATCACAACAATCAAAGTCGCGGATGTAGCTTTACTTAGCTACATTAGTTTGGCCTGGTGATCGTTCGATCTGTCACTATTACGGATCAATAGCCCAGATTGAGCCAGACAAGGCCACTGACCGCGTGATCGGATTTGCGGTTAGAATGAGTCACAAAATGGCGAGATATGATCTATTGATCGAAAGATCAATGGATTAAATCATACGTAACTTGGTCGTTACATAACCCGAACCCTAAAATGATAATTTGTTTCATTCTCTTGATCTCGTGATGGATCTTAACAAATATTTAAATACAAATAGTGATATTGAAGAGTATCCTTGGAGTACATAAATCGCGCTCTAAAATGTTGTGTGTAAGAAGTTATTTAAATCTAAGTGTTCCACACTAGGGTTTGCAATTTTACCTTATCCACACGGTGGATTCGGAAGATCTTGGGCTTGTTGCGCTTGTAAACTGTTCACGCTCCTTTCCCTAGTTGATCTTGAAGCTTGAAACGTCTTAGATCAAATGGAAGAAGCTTTGGAAAGAATGTGGTCTCGGGTCGCCGGAGATCTCACCGATGGCGACCTTGACTGATGAAGTTTGACTTGGAAAGAGTGGAGAAGGTGAGGGGAGTTCGTACACCAAAAACCTCAGCTTGGGAGATCTTAGAGAGAGCTAAAAATCAAAAGTCCCTCTCATGAACCCTAAAAAGCATATTTATAACCTTAGGCCTAAGGTGGATGGCTATGATTAGATCTATTGCTAATTAGGAGGGAAACCAAACTCAATTGGTCGTGGGTTTGAATTAGAATTCATTAGGACTGAATTAAATGCACTAAATAGGTCTAAATTGACTTAAATAGCTCAATTTGACCTAAGGAAGACTTGGGTTAATCTAGTCAAGGTTTGACTTGGTCAACATAGTCAAACAAAGCCAAAGGGGTGAGGGTTTGAGCTCAAGATGGCTTGGGATATGTTTGAAATCAAATTAGACCCATTTGGGCTAATTGGGTCAACCTAGTTTGACCTGGTCAATCGGGTTGACCCAGGGCATGGGTTAGGGCTAGTGGGTTGGGTTTGACCCATTGAGTCCAAAGGAGGTGAGAATTGAGCCTGATAAGGAGTAGATTTGATTTGAAATAATGAGAAATGGAATTGGGTCAATTTGGGTCAACCTGGGTCAGGTTGACCCAGAGCCTAGGTTTGGGCTCAACAGACTTGGTTTGGCCCTAAAAATTGAATGGGAGAGATCTTGGGGCTAGGCTTGGTCAATTTGACTAAGTCAACCCTTTGACCCAAGGGTTTGGAGAAAAACATGGTCAACATCCATATAGAATTTTGGATAGGGGATGGTAGGTTCAAGATCATACAATGAAAGATTTATGTATAAGATTGATGATAGAAATTTCTGTGGCCATTAGAGAAAGTTTGCTACACCAAAAATGATGACACTTGCACCAACACCTGCACCAGTATTGCCTCGAGTGTACAACCTGCAACTATAAAAAGAAAAAAATATGCTTGAGAGTTTGAGTGATCTGAAATTTAGTTATGAATGACATAACATTCTATTATATAAGTGAATGATATGTAACTAAATGATCTGCATGACTATATGATAGGTTTTTAATTTTTAGTTTGACTAGATTTTGATATGCTATTCTTAGTAAATTTTTTAATTGAATTTGAATTTTCATTATATTGGTTTAATGATTGGAATGAAATTATTTTATATTGATTTTATACCCCAAATCCTTAATAGAATTGTCAGGAGAATATTTTTCTAAGGTGGAGAGATTGTAATAACTTAAAGTTCTTAAAGTAGATTTATTTGAAAAATCTATAATTTTTGAACTAGAGCGTTGCGAGGCTGTGCTTGTGAGTGCAACGACTCTTATAAGCATTGGAGAAAAAATTGCCACTACGTTGAGCTCTTTAAAATTTTGAAAAATAATTAGGCATAGTGGCGTTGTGGCACATGTCTCTTTCACATGTAGCGCTAGAAGATGGGCTCCATGGAGCCAGGAACTAAAATAATTTTTTTAATATACTGTATATTAAATATCCCTTACCACTATTCATTTTCATCCCTCATTTCATTCCTTATCGGGGAAGGAGTCATGGAGAAGGAGAAGGGAAGGGAGAGAGGAAAGGAGATTGAGAAGAGAGAGGAAACTCTCTGGGGTTTTTTGTGTCTGTTGCTCCCGTTACCAAAATTATTTTGATTATAGTAGTGACTTCTATCTTACTACTATTTTCAATTATTTCGATTCCAAAATTTATGCTTCTGCTTAAATCATTATTTATTTCTTTTTTCTCATAATTTAGCAAACTTCCACTATATAACTTTTGGTATATCATAGTATTAATTATTTTGATTATATTGGCTGGATGATTTTATAATTTCACTGGTTGAAATGCTACTTATTACTTTTTATATGTTTTGAGTATAAATAAGACATACAATGACTTTTGCACTCTTAATTGAGCATAATGATAAAAATGGCATTGTGAATGAATCATTGCACTATGAATGAATAATGATTAAATGTTATTACTTATATATATTCATGTATTGTGTATAAAATTAAAAAAGGTTAGTATCAAGATAGGTTGGCTGGAGATTGATTCTACCTTGTATAGGAGGGTGTGTCGATGAGTTTTTTAACATAATTTTTGTGGTGATATCCTCGATTAAGATCAAGATCAAGATTGTGAGTTATAAGGAGTTAAGATGTCGATATACAAGAAAGATGACTATCCAAGAAGCCACCAAAATATTAAATTTAAGATCAAAATATTAAATTGAACATAATACATGTACGATTATGAAAAACACCCCACAAGCAAGAACTTCTTGCTTATTTAGTATGATTACTTATACATGCATGCATGAACCGGTATTGATATGGTCTTGATTCAAGAATAAGATATAAACGTCACTAAGATAAAGATAATATATTATTTGTGAATTTACATGTGCAGATTTTATACGATATAACTTCATAAATGATATCACCTTTTTATTGTTATGAATTTCTAAAAATTGTACATGTAGTTGATTTTAACGATTGATACGACCTTCTTACAAAATTAATAATTATACATGAATGATTTTTCTGATTTATAATTTTATTATTCTAACATATGTACTAGTATTGCTTCTACGACTTATGATTTTTAGATTTACTATTTTATGTAGATTTATGATCATACTAAATGTTATTATTATAATTTGAATGATTACATGTGTAATAGCTCATATTTTGATCCATTCAAAAAATATTTTAGGAGTCATTATAAGTCTAATTTTCAACCTTCTTCATCCTAATATAGATATTATTGTGCTTTAATTATAACAATTTTCTCCTAATTTTTTAGGTAGTGTAAAAAATTGATACATATTTATACAAGAGTTTTCTAGGACCGTCAGGCAAACCAATTCTTCTTGATCATTATAAACATGCATAGACAATTTATGAATATTTTTCTACAATTTTTAGTGCCCCAAATTTAAATATGTAAATGGATTTATATAAAGTTTATGATGAAAATTAATTAAACAATTAGAATAATTATAAATGCCTCATTAAGATATTTTATTAGAAAATATCTATAACCACTATAGAGCCTATTAAAACTCCATTTACCATCTCTTTTATTTTTCCTAAAGCTACAGAAGAGAAAATAAAAAATAAAATAAAAGAGAGGAGAGAGGGGAGAAAAACCTAGGTTTTGGGGTCATATAGTTGCTTTTGTAGGTTCATCCAGTTGAGAAATGTATTTGTCTCCTGGTAGGCAATCATTATCCTAACTCTAATTTCAATGATTTTATATATTTTATGTTTTACGAATTTTAATATAATCTACACTTAAAAAAGTTGTGATATCTTAATTTTTAACAAATTTTTACCTTATAACTTTTTATATATAATAAATATGACAATTTCGAGAATTTTGACAATAATATAATTAAATTTCATGGGGTAAATTAAAAATTATAATTTTATGAAGTAAATATGTAGTAGACACATTTTATACATTTCCTTGCATTTTATGAATTACTGTATTTCATATATGATATTGACTTGCAACACATAGAAAATACAATACGGGTTGGCTCTTAAAATATAATATCATACATAGGAGGGTGGGTCAATAACTTTCTTTAATTAAAGTTGGTGATGTAATCTTAGTTGTAGTATGTAACCAACTCATTGAATTGTACCAATGAATAGAGAGTGACAACTCTTAAATGATTATGAAAAATTACAAGTGAAAATAAATAATTAATAGAAATAAAAGAAAGATAACATAAGATTGACATATAACATATGGAAGGATGAAAACTATAAAAATTTAAAATGTAAAAATATATTTGAAAATAAAATATTTAATTTCTATTTGAATTGGAGTGCTACGATGCTGAGATTTTGAGCATTGAGGCAATAACTTTTGCGCATAGCACCGCCAAAAAATATCACTGCGATGTTGAAACATCTATTTCTTTAATAATTTTGGATTCAACATGTGGCACATCAACACTAGATTTGAGCATTGCATTGTGTATATATATATATGACCCTACCACTCTCACCCCTCCACTCATTTAATGTGGCTTAGTTGGGAAGGAAATGGAAGAGAGGAAGAGAAGGGGGAGAAGAAGAGAGAGGAAGCTCTTTGGGACTTTTTTATCCATCACTTATGTTATAAAAAGTATTCTGATCATTGTAAGTAACAACTCTCTTACCTCTGTTTTTTATGATTTTAATTTCTATGGATTTTCTCTCTCTTAAATTTATAAGAAAATATTTTTTCTTCTAATTTTGTAACCTTTCACCGTATAATTTTTAAATGTTATAGACTTAATCATTCTGAATAATTTAATATAATTTTATTCTATTTTCACCAGTTAAATATATGTTTAGAAAATTTTAAATAAAATGAGTGGAATAAGGGTATATTGAAAATGGGCTAAAAGTGATGTATTGTGATTTGATTTGAAAATATTTAAATGTGATATGAACTTAAATGATTGATGTGAATGAATATGAGCATGTGACTGGGAGAGTGGTATCAAAGACATATACCACCTAATGAGAACTAACTGTCTTATAAGATAAAGTGCTACACTAGGGGAGTCACCTCTTGAGCCATATTGGGCATAAAGTGCTACGTGGCATGAGACACCACTTGAACTTGTTGGAGTCAGCTCTAGAATCTTATCTATCTCGTGGATGATTTTGATATTGATTCTGATTACTAATGGGAATCATAAGGAGCTAAAGACTGATTGAGAATTATGAGTAGTTGGGGCATCTGTCATGTGATTCACTGAAGGGGGTATAAAGATTTTACCTATAGGGGTTATAAGGGGTGATAGATTGGGAGTCATAAATGCAGGAGCAAGATCAATATACTCTTATCTTAATATCTAATAGAAAATAAATTATTGATTATTGATATTAATTACTGTTACTACTTATCGTTATTAAATATGGATAATGATACTATTGTATACTGATAAATTAATGAGAATCATTGAATAATTTGATCGAATGAAATTGATTGAATGATGAAGACATATTGATTGATTTATTTATTGATAGAACAAGATGTGATGTGTGATAGAATGATTGATTGATTGACGGGTGTTTGATAAATATAACATATATTAATTTATAGATTTTCTTATACGATTTACAACATATTATTTTTTCTTTATTTTGCATTGATTTCAGTTGTAAAATTTTAATTATTTACCATATTTTTCTACTCATTTTGTTTTATATAATTTTAGATAAAAATGTTAGGAATATCAAACGTAACCTATTTCCTATAATGGCTTTTTAGACCCCCTCCGCCTAGCACCTAGGAGGACCCAAGATTTTTTAAAATTGGCTAATATAATTTAAACTTTAATTAACACTACCCTAAGCATTAAAAATGGATTAATAAACTAAATTAACTAAAATGGATCCTAATTTACTAATATTTGAACTTTAAATAAAGTTTCATTTTCAGCCTTTAACAAATTCTAATCTTAGGCAACTTGAACTAATCATCTTACATAGGATCTATCCAAAAACATACAAGCCTTACACACATAAAATTGTTTGCTAGGGCACCACTTCTAAACTTGTGCTAGGCTGGTGTTTACTTTTCTGTTGTATCCTAGGTTTTTCTGAGGTTTTATTACATGTTGTGAATGAAATTATTATGTTTGCTTACTTTTACTGTACTATAGGAATTGATGTGATTGTGCGTTAGATTTACCCCTATGTTAGGATCAATATTTTTATGCTAATGATGTTTGCTACATGTGGTCATACTCATGCAGTGCTAAATAAAAGGGGGGCAATTGTCATGATTTATATTAATAATATCTTGTACAGGTGCTTCAAAATTTGCTCAGCCCCCCTAAATAAATGAGGGTTATGAATTATTAATAATAACTACTATAGGTGCTCCATAGATAGCTTAGCCCTCATAAGTAATTAAGAGCATGGCCAAGTGTGTGGCTGTGATGTGTACTTATATATATATATATAATCTGCTTGAGATTATAAACTACTTGGGAATTTTATTAGGAAAACCTTAAAGGAGAGTCTAGAATTTATTGCTTTCAATTAATATAATTATTTGTAATATTGGTAACAGTTGTGAAAATGACATTTGAGTTGAGATATCGTTATCCAACTCGAATTTCAAAAGAAGAAGGCATCCTCAAAGGGGAGAGCCTTCTTCTATTTAGAAGATCCAGTTTGGATGGCTTTAGATATCCAAATAAAAAAGACAATATGCTTCTAGGGAGGGTTGTCTCTTCATTTGGATATTCAAGCCACGATGAATCCACGGAGTCCAAGGAGGAGAGATCCAAGGAGTCAAAGGAGGAGAAATCCAAGAAGAGAAGACTGAAGATCTGAAGAACCAATATCCCACTCAAAGTCATTTGCGTCAGTCCTAGGCTTAGAAATTCGCATTGTTAGTAGTGGTGTCAGGCCACTTTACTTTCTACAAATCCTGGGTTGTAATTAAGGGTAGTTGGCCTATGGACATTTATTAATTGGTTTGATTATTTTTTATGTGTTTTATTTATAAATGTTTGCCTCTAGGGTTGCCTAATTTTTTTAGTTTATTAGCGATTTACATGTCGTTTTTATTTTAGCCTAGATCTCGTTAGGCTTTATAAAGACTAAAAATTCTTTCTAATTATAACTAATCTTTAAAATTTTAAGAATTAAATAATTTACCTAGAGAACTGCCAGAATCGTTCAGGGTCGCATGCATATTATTGCATCTCTCTTTCTCCTTCTATGAGACACTTCCCCGCCTGCGGGTAGAGTTTGGATAATCTGGCCTATGAGGATGAGGTGTCGGACATAAGGAAGTCTAGTCTTCTTCTAAAAAATTATTTTATAATAAGCCTATTTTTAAAGTCTTATGCATACATGATTTGGATACTTCAACTAGCATGCATTGCATTAAAAACTAATTAAAATAAAATTTTAATTGCATTAGCTCTAGGAGCATTCACCCAACATAAGTACATGGCCACTTAAGAACACTGTAGATGTCGGCCTTAATTTCCAAAAACTAAACCACCCACTTATCTTTCATAAATGACCAAATATCATGATTTTGAATCGATTAGGTGGTTAGCTGGCTCCCCAATCTAGGCCGGGGTACGTCCAAGTTTTGCACTACATTAGTTAGGACACAGGTGTTAGTATTGTGTAGAACACTAAGCCCAATTTACATTTAGAATTCAAGGTTACTACATTCTCTCACATAGTATACCTAAATAGTGGGTGAGTCCCTTCTATTTAGGGACTATAAATCCTACTTATACTCGTCACATGGATGATGCCACTTCCATCTTTCTCTCACGCATATGTCGAGTGCTTGATTTATTTTCTCCAATTTCTTCTCACTACCTTAGTCCCTCCGGATGTTAGTATGAGCCGTGTATGTTGACTAAGCCCTTTGAACCCTTTCTTTCCATTTAAATATGACTTCCTAGTCTTAGCCCTATGTGCAAATCCCATTTTGGAAAGAATAATATATGATCCTTAATCGAGAGTCTTCTTGGGTTCTGGCCTGAGATATAGTTAACCATGGGGGCTTGCGCCCGTGGTAAATTGAATTCCACCATCTATTAAACCCCACTCGAGCTGATGTATTGGATGGGGAAACCCGTGATTTTGATCAGGTCGCGTATATTACTACCCATCGGGGTGTGCTGGCCAGAGTCGCTATCCTCAATAGTTAATCGTATGCACGATCTAATCTGCCCTTCTATCGATCCGTTTGCGAGGAACACGGAGGCCTGCGATTATCTCTATCCCTCGGGGTAGGTGCGGTCGTATACCCATCTGCAATCCTGCAGCCATAACGGTGTGTTTTCGGAGGTCCACAAGCACTAAATGTTCTATTTTGGCCTCATCTGCATAGTGTATATATGAGAGGTATTTTGGTCCCACTCGTTGAAGGAGGGTTTGAGACATTACACAATATTGCATGTACTCTTCTAGTCCCAACTTCCTAGTGCAAATGCGGGTGGGATTATTGACCCAACTTGCTATATGCAAGTGTGAGAGATAAAAATAGAGGTATTAGCAGAAGTGGAGTTATAAGCAATCATCGGGACATGCACATCATAATAATCATTACATTGCATTTGTATCAATAAAATAAGTATAAACAATAATATGAAAATGAATATTGAAAATTTTAAAACTTTGACTAAACTCCGATCAAATATGAAAGTCAAGTGCAAGTGAATCTCTAAAAATAAGTATTATGTAAAGTAGTTGAAAATTTCTATAAGATGGCTTTACAAATAAGTAAAAGCTTCAATTATGCACTGAAACCTCTAAAAAATTATGTTTTATGATTTTACTAGTGCTTAGTTTATTATTTATTCCATTTTTATTATATTGTAATTTATTTTTTTAATTTGGATATTGATATTTGTGATGGGTGAGGATAATAAGTTTATTGAGCTAGTTGTGCTCATTACATTTTCGAATATTTCAGAAAAGGTAAAGGTCCAACAAAGTATATTAGGTGCAGTGGCAAGATCTTTGGGATATGGTTAGCAAGGTATTAATCTTCATTATCCAATTTTACTTTTTGATGTATAGACATTCATGATCTAAATTATTATAATTATATTTTGATAAAATGAAATTTGGTTGCACTACTTTTATGATCAGAAATATTAGTAACTCTAATTATTATTATTATTATTATTATTATTATTATTGATGTTTGAGATCAAATCATAATTTTAAATAAATCAATCATTCCATTAAACCCTAGGAAGTCACATAACACCTTTGAATATCATTCCTCTCTAATCTAAATCAAACATAGAAGTTAAATTGATATTTTATTAAAGCAATGGTTACCCTTATGATTAGCCTAAAAAAATTCAATCTCAATATTCTCATCTTCATAATTTTTTTTAATATTTATATACATGTAACATAATATATATATATATATAATAACAATAATTTAGTTGCATGTATTGTATAACATTTTTCAAAGCATGATAATAATGTTTAATAAAGGCTCAACAAATAATTTTATTCTTCTAACATTAAAGGACTTGTGACACATTAGTTAAATGAGATGATTTTTAACCCTAAAATTATAAAGTAGAGTCAAATTACTTTATTATCACACATTATTATAAAAAACATAGAATATTTGCACAAAACTCCTCCAAAAACAACCCATTACAAAAACAAGCAAGAAATTTCATATTTGCCCCCTTTCCACTCCTTTGGCGCTTGAGAGGTTTCTAAAATGATTACTAGTAAGTCGCCACCGCCGTCCCCGTCCCCGCCGGTCGATCCACAAAAGCTCCTCTCATCCCCGCTCCACCAACACTGCCAGCGCGATTACCTATTCTCCCTCCCTTCTTCCTCCCCTCCTTATCTCTATCCTTCCCGACTCCAATCCTCCCCTTCCCCAACTTCTCCTTCCCCGGCCTCTCCACCACTTGCGCCGCCCCCACCGGCGTCGGAACCACCGGCACCATCGCATCTGACGCTCCACCCTGCGACAATATCCTCACAATCCCTGCATACCCTAAGGACGACGCGATCTCCATCGCCGTCCTCCCCTTCCCTGTTCTCATCTCCGTATCCGCTCCTCTCTTCACCAACACCTCCACCGCCTCCGCTTGGCCTGCTTCTACCGCACAGTGTAGCGCTGTGTACCCTTCTTCATCCTTCGCATCCACCGCCGCCCCTTTATCAATCAAAACCTTCATTACCTCCACCCTCCCTTTAAACCCCGCCCTCATCAATGCTGTCCAGCCCCATCCATCTCTCCCATCCACTGCCGCCCCCATCTCAATCGCCCTCACAGCATTCCCCCCTTCCCCTTTCCTCGCCGCCGCCGCCAATCCTTCGCCGAGCCTCAACAACCCTAATAGCCTCGCATGCCCTTCCTCTGCTGCCAGATCATATGCCGTCTTCCCCGCCGAGTTCCTGGCCTCTTTCAACCCTGCACAACCCTTCTCAATTAGAATCCTCGCAGTCGCCTCGTCCCCCATCGCTGCCGCCACGTGCAGCGCCGTGCTCCCCGTCGCTCCGCCGCGCGCATCTCCAGACGCGCCTGCGGCCAGCAACGCCGCCACGCAATCTCGACGACGTTCCTCGGCCGCGAGGTGCAGCGGTGTTCGCCCGTCCGCGGCCACCACGTCCACTGCCGCGCCTTTCAGAAGCAGAATCTGGAGAACCTCCAAATGCCCTCCTACGGCCGCATGGTGCAATGGCGACCAAGAAGATCGAGATGAGCTCCGAGTGGAGGCCCCCCGCGCGAGGAGAAGCTCCGCGATCAGGGCTTCGCCGATAGCAGCGGCAGATTCGAGCGGCGATCGGCCTGCGCGGCTGCGGCATTCGACGTTGGCGCCGAATTCGAGGATCAGCTGGACCAAATCAGCGCGGCTGCGGGCAATGGCGAGGTGGAGGAGTGTTTGCCCTTGGGCGTCGGTTGAATCAGCCGAATGCCACTCAGGATCGCTGGCTTCAAGAACCTCGCGAACTTTCTCCATGTCTCCATCGGCAACAAGACGAGAAAGAATGGCAGATCCGACGAAGAAGACACGGAGAGCGGAATCGGAGAAAACCTGCTTCTTCTTCGCGGTGAACCAGTCGGCGGGAACGGATTCAAGCGAGGAGAATGCGGCTCCATCCTTAACAGAAGCACCGGGAGCGACGACGGAGTCGAGGAAGAAGGTATCGTCGGAGTGCGGCGCGGATTCCGGGAGTATCGGAGCCGGGGGCTGCGGCGGCAGGTATGTGATCTCCACCGTAAGCGTCGCGAGCGGGGCGATGATTCCGGTTTGGGGTCGTATAGCGAACCGGGTTCGGTTCAGTGGCAGGAGCCGGAACGCCACGGGCATGGTGTACATCACGTTGCGTAGAGTCAGTGAGCCGTAGCATCGCAGGCCCGGTTCGACACGGACCACCACTCGGTTCGACGGTTCGAGTCTAAGTAGCCTATCCATTCCTTCGCGCTTTTGGAGTTTCTAGTTATCAGAGGAGATAACCCATTAGAGTTGGGGAGAAGGCGAATGGGTGATTTAATAGGCTCGGAAATATGGAAGGCCGGCTAGAAAGAAGAATATTGAGAATTAGTATGCAGACTTATTCGTTAACGCGTTCATCATTTGAAAATCTTCTATTTGATAGGGAGTTTTTTTTTTTTATATAAATTTTTTCTTTTATATTTACGAAGATTTACAAAAGTACTACTGAATTTTTATGTGTTTATTTATTTAATATTTAATTTTTATATTTCTTTATTTAATAATTTAATATATAATTTATATTTTGCAATATTTTATTTAATCGATGTTTTTAAATTCGTATTTATTTTATTCAATTCTTTTAATTGTAGTTTAGGGATGTACAAATTCCTTATAAAAATAAAATTAAACTTTTAAATATTGAGATATATTTTAGCGTAACGGTTAAAATTTCAGTAGAAATTTAAAAATTAAGCATTAAGATGAGCAGAAATTATTTCGTGCAGAGTCCGAACGGTTACAAATTTATATAATGTGTATTCAATTTTTATATATATTGCGTACACTCACAATTCAAACGATTCTTTTCATCTGGACTCCGCACATAATAATTTCTTTAAGATTAGTGATCCCCTAAAGTTACACCGAGAGAAAAAAATTGTGAGACCATAAGTCAAAACAGGCAATATATCAATAATTGAAAATTTGGGTTGTTAATATGTAATTTATTAAATTAAGGGTAGAATTATTCGTCTTATTTGTTGTTATACATTAATAACGTTGACTTCAAATTTTTATTTTTTGCTAAATTTTTAATTAAAAATTATTATTATATTATATTTATTAGGTGCATTAAAAGTTGATAGATCTGAAATTCGACCCGGAGACGGCCAGAAACAGTTCGGATTCGGGTCAACCTATTTGTGAAACTAGGCAGGTTTGGGTTCGAATTTCTAACCCTTTAGAATAACGGGTCACGTTCGGGTTGACTCATTGTACCCAACTAACCAGCGACCTCGCATCTATGCCATCTAGCCCAGTTGCCTCGCCACCGACGCTAAAGACCGCACGGTTGACAGCTTGACGCTCGACCCCGCATGCCCGCCTCCTCCAGTCCTCCTTCCTGCTGTAGGACCCGCGCGAGTCGTCATGAACGCAAGTCACCAGTCGCCCACTACCTACAGAAGCAGAACTCGTCGGCACTGCCAGTCGGCCTAGCACCCTGACCTCACCCATAGCCTAATGGTTCGGCCTTGCTCCGCCTCACCCGTTGCATTCACGACTTCGTGGTTTGCCCAAGCCCTACTCAATAGAGGGTCGGGTGGGGTTAACCTGAGGTTCGGGTTGTAAATCTTGACCAATTTAGCTAAATGGGGTCATGTTCGAGTCAACCTGTTTATACCCGGGTCAGCTCGGGTTGGACTCGAACCCGACCCATTGACCCGAATTGACACCCATAATATTTATTATATTGGTAATATTTGTAATTTATGCCAAGGGGAAATTTAATTTGATTTTTGTTCTTCAGGTTGTCTATGTTTAAAATAATGAAAGAAATTCAGGTTGGAAATTAAGAAGGTCAACCGCAGGCTATGGTGCTATTTGATTAGTGGTTTTGGTGTTTATCAAACAATGTGCTTTTCTTGTTTATCTGGCTATTACCAAGGTATTGAATCAAAAGAATGAAATATTCAAGATTTAAAAATTCAAGTTCAATTTATGGTTTCATTGGGGTAGATGAATTTAGTTGTAAAGCTGTTGTGCCTTAAAAGCTTTTCGTTCTCAATTGAAATATAAAATGTCTAACGTTAGTGAGCATTGATATATCATTGAAATTTTATCTTGATTGGGCACAAATCTTGAGGTAAAATTAAATTAAAAACTTCCGAAATTAAATCCGGAACTATATAAACTTTGATCTCAACAAACTTACAATCAAAATGAACGTCACGAAAATGCGAACCCAACGACACCAAATTCGACCCAATCTGACCCGAAACACCTTTGGAAAGTTCAAAACATAAATTGGATGACTAAATGTTTTCCAAACGTGATATTCTTATAGTCGAATCGAGTGGCTCGATGAGGCGAATCCAACAAGCCCAAGATCGTAGAATACTGATATCAATAAGACAGTCAAATGTCCAATAAATTGTCCACAGTTGCCGAATTTTCGCTCGACCACCAAAAGCCGTTGTATTTCTGTCTGATCTCCGTTCGTCACTATATGTCAACCCGACAGTTGACTGCTGCAATCTGATCGTCCTCAATTTCAAGGAAAAATTAGTCATTTGTAATCTATTCAAACACTAATTGAATTATTTCAACTAGGCGTGACCCTTTGGTTTTTCCCGTCAGGATTTTCCACGTAATAAAATTTAGTGTTTCTTTTTCTCTGTTTGTGTGTTGGATACTCGTGCAACGTTAAGACATGAAGTTTTTCATACTTTATCGCCACGAATATTCTAGCCCGCAACAAATATAATCCTTATGCAATCGTTGCACGCTATCCTACAAAGCATCTTGGACTGGTTTAATAGAATTTTGAACATGCGGATTTAGCATCATCTAACCTTCGATGATCCAATTGTCACATTATATCCCCTGGTACTTATATCATTATATTTTCTCTTCAATGACAACAATATAGATTCAAATCTATCCCTAGGGTGTCAAAATCGGGTTTCGGGTCGGGTTCCGGGTTCAAAATCGGGTTTCGGGGCGGGTTCGGGTTGAACCCGGAACTGACCCGGGTTCAAACGGGTCAACCCTAACCCGACTTGGGTAGGTAAACGGTACAAAAATTTGAGCCCGGACCCGACCCAACAGGTTGTCGGGTTGAGTATAGACATGGTGGGAATTACAAAATTCAATATATACATGTTTGTTTAGTTGGAAGGGTCATAGTTAGCACGAGATAGGGGTCCGAAAGATCGTAGTTAGGGGAAGACTGGGATCAAAAAGACCGTAGTAGTAGGGCAATACTCCGGTAGAAGTTCGGGCGTCAGGTGATGGTCTAGCAGAAGTCCGGGCATCAGGTGGTGGTCCGACAGAAGTTCGGGCTTCAGGTGATGGTTTGGCAGAAGTCCGGTCAGGTGGTGGCCCGGTAGAAGTTCGGGCTTCAGGTGGTGGCCCGACAGAAGTTTAGGCATCAGGTGGTGGTCCGGTAGAAGTCTGTGCCTCAGGTGGTGGTCCAGCAGAAGTCCGTGCCTCATGTGGTGATCTGGTAGAAGTCCGGGCATTCCGGTAGAAGTTCGGGCCTCAAATGGTGGTCCGGCAGAGGTGAGGGTCTCAAGTGGTGGTTCGGCGAGGCAATGACGTCAGAAGGTGGTCCGGCGGAAGTACGGGCCTTAGGCAGTGGTCCAGCAGAAGTCCGAGCCTCAAGTGGTGGTCCGGCAGAGCAACGACGTCAGGTAGTGTGGTCCGGTGGAACTCAGACAGTGGTTGAGGAGGAGCTTATTCCTTCTTTTCCTTCTCTTCTTCATTCTTTTCTCTTCTTTCTTGAGATCCCCCCTTTCAAGAGAAATGAGGGGGTCTATTTATAGATTTTTGGAGTGGTATGACCCATAAATATGTGAGAGATCAAGGGTAAATAGGGAGTTGTTGGATGGACGGCCGATGTTGAATCCCTTGATTATGAACCGTTTGTCAGACATTTGAAGGTTTTTGTATGTCGGAATTTTGCGATCTTATGCTCGTTGGATTTGTCTCGTCAAGACGCTCGATTCGACTATAAGCACGTACTGTTTGGTAATCCAAATTGTGATTCAAACCTTCCAATAGTGCTTCGGGTCCATGATTTGGACTCATTTGGGCTCGGATTGAGTTGAATTTTGTGTCATTGGGTTCGTATTTTCAAGATGCTTAGTTCAACTGTAAGTTTGCTAAAATTAGAGTTTGAATTATTCCAATTTTAATTTTGGAAGTTTCTAACTTGATTTTGCATCGAGATTCGTGCCTGATCAAGATAATTTCTTGAGAATGTAACAAGTCTAATTGCATGTCAATCATATCCTCAATCTGATAAATCATATGTCATTTTAGTCATTTTTATATCATAAGTCATTACTATATTTATCTTATTATTATACAATATTTATCATATCATGAATGTTATCATGTATGAACATTCGTATAAGTTCAATAAGGTATGACATCTAACTTTAATATGATATTTTTAACATCTTTAACCTAGCCTATCGACCAATTGATGATCAATCTTTAATTTAACCCCAACTGTTGATCAATTGGTAATTAGTCTTTATCTTAACATCATCATTCATAGATATTAATTCAATGCATAGGTGGCTTTCAGTAAATCATTAAGAGTTGTGACTCTCTACCCATTTATGTAATCTGTTACAGGCTAGCTTCCAAGATTATGTCACGAACTTTTATTTTAAGGAAAAATCGTCATCCCACCCTCCTCTATTGGGCATTATTATTTTAAGAATCAATCTATATTAGTTATAGTGTTAACAACCAATCTTCCTTGCTTACAAACAAATATAATATTTATCATATATCAATCATATCATTACTATATGCATCAATCATATTATTTTCTCTATGCAGAAATATCTTATATAAAATACAAAAAAATTGTACAATACATGCATGCTTTTCACTTTCTTAAAAAAATCAAAATTATCAATTTACCTAATGAAATTTTCATATAAGTCGGTCAAAATATTCATAATTATGATATCTATCCCATACCAAAAATTATTTGATGAAAGTTCACTAAAATGAGAGATGTTACATTTTTATTACTTTTAGGACTTAGGAGAGAGAAAATATGTCAAACTCAAAATCATTGAAAAACATATGAAGAGTAAATGTTACTTACTATTATCAGAATAACTTTTTTAATAGGCATGATGGATGACTAAGCTCTGAAGGACCTTCTTTATCTTCTCTCTCTCTCTCTCATTTCCTTTGCTCCCTTCTCTTCTCCTCCTTTTTTTCCCTTCCCCGCATATGGGCAACCCGTCTAAATAGACCCTTGACCATATCCAGTATATGCGCAATTCATCATCTTATGCCCTTAGTTACCACACCTAAAGCATTGCCCTCTTATTCTATAATATTATCTTGCATGCTTTCTCCCACACCAGGCACATTATAAAGTAGATGCTTTCATAATCTTTATCTTCATTTATTCACCCATTCTCCAAATTGGTGGAGGTTTTAGTTTAGACAGCTTCATCAATCTTTCACTAACTATTTATGCAATCATATAAGCAAACTTTCTTACAATCCCAGTTGCCATTAAAGCTGCTCCCTTATCTTATTCAATTAGAATTTTCTTTCCTTTAGGATTCATCTTCTTATGTCTGATCAGTGTAATAGATCTTTTAATAAATGCATATATAATGCATTTTCAATTATCTATGCCACATATATCCATGTATGCAACTCATGTTTATGAATGTATAAATATAACTCAATGCTCATATATTCTAACCCATCTGGAATCAATTTGATAACTCTGGTTACAAAGCTTCAATTCTTCGAACAATTATTACTCTGATATCACTTTGTAACTCCTTAGAATCTAAATTGGGAAGAATTGCTCATATCTCTATCATTTCATCATCACATCACCAACCATAATTGACTAATTACATTCAGAAAAATAGAAAATATTGAAAAACATTATTACATAATTATTATAATCAAATATTTACATCCTAATCCAAAGTCTAGAATATTTTATATAATAGTCATGGTATGCAACTGATAACAATTTATCATTATGAATATATCATCATGACTAAAAAAAATAAAGACCAACTAATATAGAAAAGAGTTAGAACCGCCTCATTCTATAGGATCATTACCCTTGCATGAAAATATGTAAAAATCACATGATGAGTGCATAACCCAATAAGTAACCAGTATTAACAACTAAAGCCAACTTATCAATCAGAAATAATATCCATATAAAAAAGAACCTGTAAAGGTCAATTGAGACATTATCTCGTATATCATGCCATTCATATGCAGTTTTATCATATACATATCAATCATATCCCTGTCATATGACATACATTCATATTAGCATTCTATCAATTTAGTTGCATCTCAATCATGTTCTCAGTCTGATCTACCGTCTATTCTTTCAATCATTACTATATCATATGGTATTACTATATTTATCTTATCATGTATACAAATCTATCATATCATGAAATACTACCCTACATGCATATTCATATGAGTTTAGCAAGTTTGGACATCAAACTTTAATGGAGTACTTTTAATATGTTTAACCTAATTATCGACTAGTTAATCATTTGTCTTTAATTTAATCCAAACTATCGACTACTTGGTCATCAATATTTATCTTACTATCATTATTCATAAATCTTAAATCATTTCATAGGGGCTTTCAGTAAAGCATTAAGAGTTTCCACTCTCTACCCGTCAGCTTAATTGATCGATTAGTTATAGGCTAGCATTCAAGATTATATCACAAACTTTTATTTTAAGGAAATCTCGTCAGCCCATCCTCTTATATAGAGTGTTATTATTTTAAGAGTTAACCTTTATTAGTTATAGTATTAATAGTAAGACTTCCTTGCATGAAAATGCCACATTTATCATATATTAATCATTTCATTTCTTTTATGCATCAATCATGTCCTTTTCTCTATGTATCAAAGTCGTGTATAAAATATAATAATCTATGCAATGCATGATAAATAGTATACTATTCACTTTCTTCAAACAATCATAATTATCCATTTACTTGGTGAAATTTTTATATAAACTAGTCACAAAATTTAGAATGATGAAATCTATCACACACCAAAAAGTTTCGCAATGAAAGTTCACTAAACTGGAGATATCATATTTTTATCACTTTCAAAAGGGAGAAAATATACTATACTTAAAATCATCGAAAACAAATGCAAAGTAGAACTCACTTACTATGATCAGAATAATTTTCCTAAAAGGAATGATCGACAACCGATCCCCGAAGGATCTTATCTCTCTTCTTTTCTCCTTCTCCTTTCTTTCCCTTCGTCGGCAAGCCAAGTGAATTGAGGGGAAAAGGATGGTGATATATATTGTATGGCGTCGCGGCGCCCTTAGTCGTTAAGATGATTATTTTTAAAATGGTTTTCACATTGGCATCCATATAAAATTGGGTTTCGCAATTAATTGTATATAAGTAATGCCTTTCTGAATGATGATATATTTAAGAAGGTTTAAGCGGACTTACCACATGATTACACCCTTAAGGGTAGACATCTCAAGCTAAAGGAAAGGTGGTATGAATTTATGGAGTTACATAGGCATCACAATAACGATATTCTAAATTCTCCACATCTTTTATAAAATTTAGTTTCACTCAATCAGAGGTAGGTTATTCTTTATTTACAAAAAGGGTTGCCATTTTCAAGATTGTGAAAATTGTGCTAGACATCAAACCAAAAGAACATGATGTTCAAGGTTCAATGGTTTGATCGAGGTTTTAACGTGTTATGTGTTGAATCTGATTGTGTTAATCAATCATATTATTATGTTGCCCTGAACCTATAAGTTTTCATACTTATTGGGGGGTCCTCCCTCTTCTTGGGTTCGAATGTACCTGAGCGATTGGATGCTATGTTCCCGAGCACACCAACATTGAACTAAAAAAAATAGAGCACTTCAGCGGTGAAGATACAGTGCAATGATGTGGAATGCCACAACACTTTGAGCTTGAGCATCGCAGAGGATCAAGACAGACCTTTGAGTGCCGCAATAACCCAAATTGGTGTCGCAGTGCTGCGAGACAGATTGAACGCTTTTTATTCTCATTTTTATGAAGGTTGCATCCCTTGGGGTTATTTACTTGGCTTTCTCTTGTACTTATGTATTGTTAGACAAGGAGAATTATGCATGTGAAAAGAGAAACAATGAGAGAGCGAGAGAAAAGAGAGATTTGTACTTATTTCTCCCTATTTTCATAATAGATTTCTTGGTGTCGTGTGGCTCTATGATTTTTTCCACATTAAATCTTAATTTGTGTCATTTATTTATTCGTTGCTTTTACTTTCTTACTTATTTCGTTATTTTGGTGTTTACTTCTCATCCTAGTAGAATCGTGGTTTAACCGGATGATGTAACAAATATTAAATTGTTTAAATAAGGTCTAAATGATATAATAATGTTGTAATAATTACATAATCATATAATTTTATGACTAAAAAATAAAGAAAATTCATGAATAATTGTTTTTTTATAATTTTAAATTATTTTTTAACCAGCGGTTCTTACCGATTCTGCTCGATTTGATGCAAATCTGGTGCTTATGTTGGATCAAATCAATCATCTTACAGGTTTACAGTTGAACCGGTCAAGCTGCATTAATGATCTACTCAACATCATCATCATCACTCGACATTCCATCTCTATCAATTATCATTAACTGAAAACTTAGCTCATACTTATAGACTTAGGCTTTGTTTGGGATGACTTTAGACTATTGTTTCTTCTTACTTCCAATAAATTTTTGTATAAAAAAACAGCTTTATAAGACAGTAAGAAAGTCATCGCAAACAAAGCCTTATCAAGCTAATGCCTTTTGTGAGTCATCTAACCACTAGCACTCGATCATCGATCTACAATTCTGTCTAAAATGGCTACTAAGAACATTTCAAATACTTCCTTCAGCATACTATCCACAGATTCATCCAATCTCTATTTGTCACTACTAAAGCTTCTATCTGGTGGAGTTCTCTTCAACAAAGAAATCTTTTTTTTTTTTTAAATATATTTTTCCTCCTGTCTCTTTGATACCAACATCAACAAATTTAGACAGGGAAGCCACATTAATTATTATTTTATCTAATTATTTAAAAAAAATATCGTCTGTGAGTGTCATAACGGGTTCGAACTCCTTCCACACAATTTTAAAGGAAAGATTAACAATAACAAGCTGGCACAAGAGAGCCACAACAATTGGCTTTCCAACCTGGCTCTATATGAACATTTTTTTTTTTTTTTGGAAAATTTGAGATTGACCTGTATATTAGCTCAAAAAATTACAAGTAACGGAAAATAAAAAATGTCCCATGCAAAAAGGGGGACTGCTCAACCAGAGCACAAAAGAATACTCGAATTCAATAACAAAGCAACGAACCCCAAGTAAAAAAGAACCAGAACAAAAAGAGCTCCAAAGCTGCAAGAAAATATATTTATTTATTTATTTATTTCCAAGTCATCAATATAATAATTTTTTTCTAAATTATGAGTAAATGAGCTATATATATATATCAAAATGATCCCTGGCTCTTAGAGAAGGATCAAAATGATCACTGTCTCTTACTGAAGGATCAAAATAATCTCAAACCATTTAAAAGCTTTATTTTAAAAGAAATTATTTTCTGCGGAGGCCGTACGCAATTCTACGTCTGGAGGTGAATCAGGTGCAACTATGACAGCAGTACCGAGCGGCGGTACCTAGCAGTACCGAGCCACGGTACCAAGCGAATGCGTGACGTGGCAGATTCTGGTAGGTTTCTGGACGGCGTTCGGCGTCCGCACGGAATAATTTTTCGTCTAGACTTTTTAGAAAGTGACCTAAATGATTTCTTGGGAGTACTAATTTTGTTTATGTTTAAAAAATTGAAGGACCAAATTACGGAGTATTTTCATCCCTTGGAAAAAATTAGGAGACAAATTCGATCATTTTTTGTTAATTATTATATTTTTTGCTACTCTTTCAGTTGTGTTTTGACAAAATCAAAATGCTTTTGCTTTATTCTAAAATGTTAGAAATCATCTACTCCACACCCCTATTGCACAATTTGTTTGAGAAATTCAAAGAGCTTTATGAAGGAATTTGTCTCTTTGTTCATTCAATAGTTTTCTCTCTTATTTATAATTAACGAAACTTCCATGAAATTACAAAGGCTTCTTAATGGGATTCATCGAAATTCAGTCATTAAGCAATTGCTAATTTCCTATTTGCTTCAAATAAGTTTGAAAATGACATTATATTTAAATATTCAAAATTAGATAGAAAACATATATTGAGCTGAGCTCATTTACCTCATAGTGAACTCGAACTTGAGCTCGAGCTCAACTAGCTGTATAAAATTCAGGCTCAAGCTCAGCTCAATTACTTGATTCAAGCTCGTTTTCATCAAATGTTGACGTGAAAATGCAAAATCTGGGAGACGAAGAAGAAGAAGATGTTGGCAATGGGAAAGAGAAGAAGAAGACGACACGAGCTTGTGTTTTTTTTTTTTTTTTTTTGAATTTTTACTATTAATTAATTGAGTTGTAAGTTAATTTTTCCTTTGCCATTTACTGCTGATTTATTCTTACCCAAACCAAATTTTAAATGGTTATATATATAATTTCTTAGAAGCTATTCAAACTAGTACTTTATTAGGTTGCAGGCATTATGTTTTAAAAATTCAATCAATTAAAAAAATAATAATTATTTAAAAAATTCTAATAGTCATTGAATCTCTGCTCGTCGAGCGAGCTTTAGCAAGTTCGACTCCAGCTCGTATTTAAGCTTGAGCTAGCGGCTCAATAAACTCGACTCACGGCTCGTTATAAAGTCGAGTTCATAGAGCGGCTCAACTCACTTAGCACCACCTACAGCCAACACTTGACTCTAAACGAGGGCTGATGGCAGGTGCGCTCAGTGTGCTGACACGGACGACAACTGCAGAGGTTGCAAGGAACAGTGGCGAGCTGAGAAACATTACCACAATGTATTATGAAATTTGTTGAAGGCCGTGATTTAGAGGACAATAAAATGAATAAAAAATATAAATACATAGTAAATACTAAGCATATATTTCATCTACAAAAAACAAATTTTTAAAAATTCCATTATATCTTTTTATCTTATACTCAAAAATACTTCAAGCCAAAACAACGCCTAGCTCTAAGATTGTCATGTTTGGAGGATGGAAACTTAGAAGACTAGTTTCCTTCATAAAAAAAAAATTCTTATATATTGCACATATTTCTACCATAAATTCTTTTATAGATAATCTTAAAATTGAGGGTTGCTTGCAAGACACATTATTTTCAATAATGAAAAATTTTTATTAAAATAATATAGATTAATTATATTTAAATAATAAGATAAATATTCAAAATTATTATAAAAATAAATCTCAATTTAAATATGTCCCTTATTTTTTAAATTAAATTTGTTATATTGTTATATTTAAATGTTGCTTTTCTGTTATCTTGTTATTTCAGAATCATACATTATTATTGTATTGATTGCTTTCAACGGGCAGCTGGTTCAATTAAAGCAGCTCTCTCTCTCTCTCTCTCTCTCTCTCTCTCTCTCTCTCTCTCTCACAGATGATTAAACTAGTTAAGCCAAGCTCTCATCATCATTAGTTTGAACTTGAGTTTGATTAATTAATCAATTTAGAGCTCAAGCTCAAGATTTATTTTACGAGTTCCAACCGACTCATGACTGGCTTGTTTATTATGAGAGAGAAAAAATGATTATGATTTCGTGATTATTATAATAAAATTGTAAAAAATATGAATCATTATACAAAAATAATAGAGAATCACTTTATATAAGAAAATTAAATATAATTTTAAAATATTTTTAACAACTTTATACTTAAAATCTTGAAGCCTAATATATAATATTTATATTTCATATTAATATTTTTTAAACGAACCAGCTTAGTGGCTTACAAGCCAAAAAATCGAATCAGGGCTAACAAGTCAAAAATTAGATATAATTTTATATTAAGATTATGAGTGTTTTTAAGGTAGTTTGTTAGTACAAACTTTGGGTGATCTTCAGATAGCTTTTCATTGAAGATATACATGGAGTACTAAACACAATAAACTTTTTTATGAAGAATTTTAATTAGAGGAGATAAAAGACTTTTATTGAAAATTCTATGTTTTAATATGTTAAACTTATTTGTGATGATTTATTAATTATTTTGAAGCAAGTACAATAATTTTGCATGGATTTGCATTATAAATATCAAATATTTTATTCATCAAAACTAATTTTTTCTATCCATATAGTATGGTGTGAATTTAAAAGTATTTATTTATTAAATATGCAAGTCATATACATTTGCATTGATTAATTTTGATACCAAATGTCACATAAATGCTAAATAATAAGGAGACTAGAGCCTCTACTATGGCTAGGAGGAAGTAGATGAGCCATATGGGAGGAACACTTAAGCAATTTTATGAGAACTATAGAAGATGAAGAATGGTGCAATGATCACCATGGCAAGAAGCCTTTGCTATCTTCTTTTCCCACTACCAACTGCGACTTCACTGTGAGTCTTAGGTCTCGTTTGGGACGGCTTTCTTACTGCTGCTTAAAGCAATTTTCTAGTACGAAAATTAAAAAATTTATACTAAAAAGTTGCTTTAAGAAGACGTAAGAAAGCTATAATAAACGAAATCTTAATGGATGAGTTGGCTAAGGCCATTCAAAACAATGACTTCTTCAAAAAATTTCTATGACTTATATACAAACATTTGAAATAAATAAAGCATCTTCTCCTATTCACAAGAAAATTGATTAATAATTTCTAAAATTAACAGTTTCAAAACTAAAAATTATTAAATATTTTTATGCTTTTGTTTTGTTGAGTTTTTCAATATAAATTTTAAGCAGAGAACTACTAATTAATAGCATGCACAGCAGAAAAATTCTTTGATGTCAAGTTTAATATACCATTATCTGCCACTTATGAAAGATGCCAAATCAGCTACAGATTGACAGAAGAATTAACTATGGAAATTAAGGACGAAGGCACCTTCTCATTTCCTCATTAACATTTATTTCTTACTTCATAGATTGATTTTATTATTATTATTATCTTGTTAGAAAAGGGATCATTTACTGAATGATTTATCAGTATAGTTTATAATTTAGGCTTCGTTTGGGACGGTTTTCTTACTGTTTTATAAAGCAACTTTTTAATACAAAAATAAAAGAACAGAAAGTTACTTTAAGTAGCAGAAAGAAAGTCGTCCCAAACGAAGTCATAATATGAAAAATAAAATAATAGATTTCAATATTCATTAGAACTCTATTGAAACATACAAATGGATGATCCATTACTGTGCAAAGAATTCTTAATTTTGGAAAATTGGAATTTTTTTGCAGAAAAACAGTTTTCAGAGTGAGAAGTTGTCTGAATTTATAGAAATTTGTAGAGTTTAAGAACTGAGGGGAATATTTAGCTTTGTTTGTTTAGGGTTTAAAAATATAATTTTATTTTGTAGATATTGGTAATAATGAATGTAAATGATATGTTTAACTATAATATGCATAAAATTTTTGAAGTCATAAATGATTTTATTATATATTCAAAAAATTGTTTATTAATTTAAATATTTTTAATTTTTAAAGTTTGTTTCCTTATAAAATTTTATGTGATATGAGAAAAATATTTCAATGTGAGATTACATAAAAAATACATATTATTATAGCATATAAAGAACTAAACTTGTCTACAAAATTATCAAATAAAAATTAATAATATTTATTTACAATTTAAATTAATCTTATTTTAAATTTAAAATAAATATTTCAGGTATAATAATTAATATATTTTGAAATAAAAAATGATACAAATAAATGAGAAAAAATAGAAAGTCTTTTGACTACTTAGTAAATCTTATTCCAATTAAAACAAGTAAACGTGATTAAGATAGATAAAAGAAATTTTAATATAGAAATTAAAAAAAAATCATTAAAATAAATGCTAGTCGCATAAGCTTATAGTTTAAAATTTATAATTTAGGAATAAATGTGCATTGACCAGTTAGAACCCTACTGGCATAAGATAATTAAGATTTCTCTCTCTCTTAATGCTAAACGATTAAGGCTTCGGTTGGGACAATTTTTTTACTGCTTCTTAAAACAGCTTTATTGTACAACAAATAAAATTTTTATACTAAAAAGCTGCTTTAAGAAACAGAAAAAAAGCAGCCCCAAACGAAACCTATGACTTCATTTAGGATAGCTTTTTTACTACTTAACATTTTAGTATATATATATTATATTGTTATATTATACTATATATAATATAATAATAATATATTATATATAATAATATTATGTTGTAAAAGTGTTTTAAGTAGTAAAGAATAGTAGAGAACGCATAGCTTTTTTACTACTTAAATCAGCTTTCTAGTTAAAATTATTTTATTTTTTTGTAGTCCTTAAAAAATTGGAGTACTTAATGGACCAGTAATTTAAAAAGCCGTCCAAATGAAAAGCCTAAGTCATTGGCTAAAACATAGGCTTACCAAAACTTAAGCATAATCAATCTGCGCATGCTATAATATCTTAAATTGTGTTGCCATAAAAAAAATAAAAAATATAAAATATTAAGATTAATAGTATATCTTCTTGCTTATTTGGTATGTGATTGGGATAAAGCCTTAATGGTAATTCTAACGTTAACAAAGAAATTTATATTACCCTTCACTATCCATAATTACTTTAATTAAATTACTTGTGGATTATTACATATAGTCAATTTTTGTACTTAAATTTTGGCTATAAATTAATAAAAATAAAAAAAATCTTTTTTGTTGAGCGAATTGTTCCTCTTGAATAAGTTAATATGGGGCCTTAGGAAGGCTTCTTATTTTTCACTATATTATTCTTATTTTTTTTTCGGCACAAGTTATATTTTGAGAAACATTTTAATGAGAATTCTACTAATTGGTTATTTAATTGGCTGGCATTTGTTTCTTTTTATTTTATGTGTTTATACAAAGAGGATACGGCTTATAAAGAAGCTGCTCAAAAAAAAAAAAAAATTTATCGTAGTTATTCTTTTGTTGTATCATTTTGTATCAGAAAGAGCTGAAAGGAGTTATTGATTTGCTTTGAAATTAGTGTTGCATAATGAAAATTATTAATTGCGCAATCTAAAAAAATAATTAAATCATTTTTAAAAATCGCCTATCATACAGCATTAAATTTTTAAATATATTTAAGCAGGCCTTATAGTACGAAAATTTTTTGAATTAAAATTTTTGTAGCGTAGAAAAATGTAATTCAAAAAGCTATTTAATATAATAACAACCCAAAGGTGCCATTAATCCGGCTTATTCTGAATTAAATAAGTAACATTAGTAATTGTTGATGTTTATATTCTAATAGAAGAAAAAGTTTCAACGGCGTATATTTTAAGCATGTTGCAAATCAGTGTTTGTTGGCATATTTCTGTTTCGTTGCTTAGGGTTTTTTAACTTCTGATAAGCATTCGTGTAGGTTGTATACATTTGTCTGCTTGCATAAGTGTTATAGTGGCCATGAAAGATGAGTATGCGTCTTCTGCTGCATTTCAATGGCATGTAATATGATGAGAGTTTAGTAACATCTTATATTACATGTTGAATTCTTGCATAATGATTTTATTTATTTCATTGAAAAGTATGAAGGAATGCCTTATGGCGAATTCGCTCGATGAATTGCGCATGTGTGTCATGCCCAATGGTCAGCCTTATGTAGTTAATTAGGTCCGTTAAAATGCATAGTTTGAATCGGTCAACAAGTTGTTTTTCGCGATTAACCAATTCTTATTTCTGAACTTCAAAAATTGAACATTGAAGGATTCCTATCAATTTCAGTTTCAGACGTTAAGGAAGAGATAAACTCCTTTCTTTGGTGGAGATTATCTACTGGATAAAACTATTTTGAAAGTCATTTTCTAAGATGATGGTGGAGTCCTCATGAGGCTTGAATCTTAAATTGAAAAAGGCTTCTAAGTCATGAAAATCAAAATGCTTACGCTAAACATTCATTTAATGTTATGGACCGTAAATCATTGATCATCGTTTTCACTATAATCATGGCGAAGGAGCTAAGATGTTGACATTTATTCTGTAAAAGTTATTGGTTTAGGAGATCTATGGCAATTAATTTCTAATAAAAAAATATATCATATATTGAAATGTTTTTTAGAGTTAGCTTTTTAAAATGGGGCAATTTAATAAAGTCTTTTCTATTTGGGATTCATTGCTTTGCTTAAATGCTTTATAAAGTTTCCTTTAGAGATTTTGTAAGCTAAAAGTTTCTTAGAAAATCAATAATAGAGGGCTGTGCGCTTCGCTAATGAAGAGCGCTAAACTCTTATCTCGCTTATTTCAACATGCGCTTCTTTGGCCAAAAAGCGACATAGGCTATCGATCTACGCTACGATATTTGAAAAATTTAAAAAATCTATAAGATTAGGTGTTATCCTTTTCATTGAACATGATCTCAGTTGTGACGTACTTATAAGATATGATTCGATTCCAAGGATAGTTTTTAATCAATTAATGATCAATTTCTTATTCGCCATTGCGCACCTAACATAATAGCATCATAAACTCATTTTTATATTGATGTGAGAACTTTATTGCGCTGCACTTTACACATTTTTATTAAAATATTTTTGAATCTAAAATTTAAACACACTGTTAACACTAAGACAATTACTTATGAACGAGTAATCATACAGGGCCTATGTATCAAACTTTGAAGAATGATCTTATAGGCAAGCTTAACTTGCTTAATCACTCTATGCATTGATCATAAAACCGAATAACTTTTTTTTAGTAAAAATAATTTCAAGAAAGATTTGGTTTTTTCTACAGGAGGCTTGAGAGTTAAGAATTGAATGAGGCGAAAAGCTCTCTTTGACATAAGGGTTATGTGTTACTCATTTATTATTGTGTGGCATCTAGGATTCATAAAGAGCGGCAATAATACATACATATAGACATATTTTAATTATTTTCATGATTTTAATAGTAGACTATACGTTTAAAAAACATGTGAAAGTATTAAGCCATTTAATTTAATTCATTTTTTTTTATTTATCGCAATATAATATTATTTTTTAAATTGATAACAATTAGTGGTTTTCTGCAAAGTTTTATTGGAGCCCTCTGCATTAAATTACTTTGTCGAGGCTTGCAAGCTTTTGTTAGAGAGTTATTTTATATTTTTTTAAATAAACTTTTTATTTAGAATAAGGAACAACCTCAGGCAAGAAATACAGGAAACGAACCCAAAAGATTTTCCTAAAATAACATACAACCCAACATAGCTAACATTATGCGGGCTCAGTATTCAGTCGAGGCCAACTGGCCCAACCGTTCGCGCACAGGACCATCGCAGCAAAGCGAATCACCCACGGTTTGCCACCTAAGCAATAAGCGGATCGGGCTTGCGAGCCCCGATTTCCACATGCATTAAGCCCATTAGCCCCTCACGAAGCTAGGAACATATGCAAGGATTAATCACAGACTCATCAGCTTTTGGCGACGACCTCTTTACGCGCCCAGAAACCTTTTCTTGCTCTAAAGGCTTTAGAGGAACGATCAGAAGAGAAAAATCCATATCGCGATCTCTGCAAACGACTCTCAGATATTTCTTCTTCTACTGCAGACGAACACTTAATCGCAATTCTTCTTTCGATCCCTAATTCTTTCTTTCTGCCCGAATCGGGCTTAACTGCAGCACAATGCATCGCATTTCTTTTGAATCGGCACGCTGTTTCAAGCAAGGAAAAATCTCGCACAAAACAAATTTAAAGACTTAACACACCAGCATCTACTGCAGCAGGCGCCTGCTCCACAGTAACAGAAACAACATTACTATCGGGCATTTGCACGCACTCCGTCCTTTCTTCAAAGCAACCATAACATTATCTTATTGGGTTTCAACCGGGCATTACTAGACAGGCAAAACAACAGAATTATTTCAACATTCACAGGCGCGCATGAACCTACCTTCTTCCCCCCCCCCACCCGTGCACCTAAGTTCAAAACCGAAGAATCCACAAGAATTTCCCTGACAGAACATTCATCCAACACCTCAGGACAAAAGGCTAATGCATAAAGGAGAAGAAACAAATTCATTCCGTAAGGCACAAAGGGCAGTCTTTACCATTAATCCACGCCTACTGCTTCAACAAAAGTAATGGCAGGCGAATTTCAACAATAAGAAGAGAGCTAACCCGCAATGAAGCAACGCGGGGGCACTACACCTTCCTCCACAGGCCTCAGAAACCTCTGCAAGACCAATAACCCATTATCCTTAATGCTTTGATGCGGCCATTCACATAACTCCTAAGTGAGAAAACATTTTCAAACGATTCCAGCAGGGCAAATAGGTTATTTCAGGCGTGACAAATTTCACTAGACATTCTGCACTTACGAAAAAAAAAAAGAAAAAAAAATGGCAGTAGTATGGTCGCTAGAACTTTTACAACATCACAAAATTGTGAGAAACCGCAGTTCTAGTAATCACCTCTTGGAGCATATCCGCTCAAGGCGAATCCGAGCCTAAACCAGAGCATGCTTAGGAAGTTTTAGTAGCATCTAATTCAACTAAAGACTCGAGCATTCGACGCGGCAGCGAGAGTTTCCCTCGACGTAGCTTCGTCGATTTTCAGCTGTTTGCTTTTGAATAATTCCCCAGGCGTTCCTAAACAGGTATGGCTGCGAGGCGAAGACATGTGAGCGAAGTTTAGGCCAAAAGAGATCCATATTGAATGATCGTCGCATCGGCACCGATCATCCAACGACGGTGACCATTTGCGTATTTTCATAAAACTAGTTAAACTAACTAAGTTAGAACGATCGGCAAAATTCTAACAAATAATCTAAGTCATTATCAGCAGATTTGATCAAAAATATTGGTGCTAGAATCATCAGAACTGTGATAGACACACTCTCCAGATCAAATTCAAACTTAAATGTAATTAAAAGAGAGATTCGCATAGCTTTGCAGAAGAGTGGACGCTTGCGTAGGGCAAGATTATAACGCAACGCAGAGAAAAACCTAAAGGTTCGCGCCAAAGCCCCTTATTCTTGCATCAGAAACCAATAAAAGGGGCAGGAAAGGCAGCGGAAGAGTAGACGACTCCAAATCCGGATAATAGAAGATGAAGAGAGGGCGCAGCAAGAGCTTGAAAGAAAAGACTTAGAATGAGAGATCGCGCCCAAAAAAACGGCAGGGAAGCTCTTAAAGCTTATTCGGAAATGCATCGCCGAGCGAGAAAACTAACAAGAAAACGAAAGGAATAACTTCCATTGAGCAAATTATAAAAGAAAAACAAAAGGGATTCTCTCACCTTGAGAAAGCGGACCCCCCGCCCGGCCCCTCGGTAACGCTGGAGGGGGAAAGAGCACGCCGGCCCTGAGCGCCTAGCGGAGGAGGAGAGGGCATAAGCGTCGCTTACTGATGCAGACGAGCTTTTGTAGATGAGTTGCAATATCATTAATTTTTAAGAAATTATAAGTCATTTTTTTTTTTTTTTTTTTTTTTTTTATTTATATATTTATAGCGTTCTATATACCTATTTGTGAAGACAACAGAGCTTGTGATAATCTGGCAAATCATTAGCAGAGGTCGCATTAGTCTTAAATATATATTAATAGACTTTTTTTTGGTATATTTAGTGTCCAAAAACATGAATTTATTTAGTTGTAGATAGAGTCTCTTACAATATTATTTTTTGACATGAAATTAGACCTTCATAGAAATCGTTATAAAGAATTGTTTTAGCTAGTTGACTTTACTTATATTAGTTATCTCAATTGTGTTTCGTTATGATTCTTACACTAGCTTGGGCTTGCTATGGCTATGTCTTCTTGATTTTTTTTTAATTTGTTGCTACATCTTCACAAGAAGTTCTGCTTAAAACTTATTTTTGTCTCCATTGCTATTTATTGCCCTTGTCTCTGGTTTTGGTCTTATTGTGCATGATGGTACATGTAATATGGCTACTCGTGGTCTGCAAATAGTAGAGTCAAAAATCTATCTTCTAATCCCATTCTCATGCGTGTGATCATTCGTGTGATCATTAATTTATGACATCTATATATTAACGATTTTAGTGTTCATGGATGCAACAGTTCGTACTAAGATTTTAAATTATATGATAAGGTTTTTATTTCTCTCAGTTCGTACATTGAATTAATGAGCAACACCTCATGCAATATTAATTCCGCTCAATATAGTTATTAATCATAGGGTTCATCAAAGATGTTTTATTACGCAATCAAGATTGATCACTAGTGTTGCACCACTTCCTGGTCCAGACGATTTTTGGCAATGATTCGCTTGGGGTTTGGACTCTGCCTGGACTTTCCATCCATTGGATATTTATTGATATTGGATGAATTTAGGCATTAATGCATTCCATCCAGCTTCATGAACTTCGGGAAAAACATCTTTCTTCATCAATCTCATAAAGAGTTTGTCCAACACATGATGTCGTAGCTTGCTCATGTTCTTGATAGCAACTCAAACCTCCATTTGCTTTAGAAAATCTGATTTTACTTATAATTTGAGCTAGAAGTAATTGATCTGATATCTTTCTCACCTTAAAAAGCAACGAGTGTGCTTCACTGAAATACCTTTCTGGGATTAGCAACAAAGCCTGTCAAAACTTACCACAATTTTATAAATAGAAATGCATACAAGCTGATTATGGAATGGAACATCAGGAGATATGGATAATAATTTTTCTGGATCAACAAAATAAAGTGTTTCCTTCCATTCACTTCTCTACCATTTTACCTGAATCAGATTCTCATACATTTAGCAATCTTACCTTAATACTCAATAATTTTTTAAGACAATATGTTCATCATGGAGTTATACTCCGGCGATTGTTATTCCGCGTGGTAAAATAGGTGGTGATGAAGGTGATGAGCCTGCAGGTCTTCAGGGCTATGAATCCATCGGTTGGGAAAATATTGATGGTGACTCAGATATCCTAGGGCATCATACGACGGAGATGTAAGAAGAGTACCCGAGGTCAGGCGAACGCTCTGAGGGCTTTTGTCGAGAAGCTTTACCCTCCAAACTTCTTGGTGGCGATGGGCGAGGTTGCCGAATCTCATGCGAATGTCACGGGAGATATGTGCTGATGATGCGTGGATGAAGCTCTAACGTCTCATCATCAGACGGGATTTTCGAGTGGCTAGTTATCCCACCGGTGACATCTCTTTGGCATCCATTTGGTTTTTGAAAAAATAAGAACATTCCTCATGCAGCTCCTTAGGATCCTCAATGAGGTAATACCGATCAGCATTATATTGAGGAATTCTTTTCATTCTCTTTCTGGCATTTGCAAAAGAATGGAATTTAGAATTAGTGTCAACCATCTTCTTATCCACTAGCCTTGCTCTTTGTCTCCATAGTATTCAATCGGAAGAACTGATTAAAGTTGCTTTACTTTTGAATCTCACTCAACCATCCAAGCTTTTCTCACTAAGCACCATTGAGCCTCTTCTTCTGAATCCTGATATTTTATCT
>NW_021320054.1:47537-71851 GCF_001605985.2 Dendrobium catenatum
GGTTGGCGGGTTGACCCGCCGGGTCAACCCGAACCCGACCCGTTTTTGAAACGGGTCGATTTCTGGAACCCGAACCCGACCCGTTTTGAAATCGGGTCGGGTTCAACCCGGATTTTCCGTGTCGGGTCCGGGTCGGGTTTTCGTGTCGTGTCAAATATTGTCACCCCTATGTGTATGCCCAGTCACTTAATTAAGTTAATTAGGTCGTAATGCAAGTTTGAATCGGGTTCAACAAGTTGTTCGCATTTAACCAATTCATATCGAACTTCAAATTGAACATTGAAGGATTCCCTATCAATTTCATTCAGTCTTAAGGAAGAGAAAACCCTTTCTTTGGTGAGATTATCTACTGATAAACTATTTTTGAAGTATTTTCTAGAGATTGTCCTCATGAGCATAAACTAATGAAAAAGCTCTAAGTCATGAAAATCAAAATGCTTGCCTAAAATTATTTTAATGTTATAGTAAAATCATTGATCATATTTTCACTTAAACATGGAGAGAGCAAAGACGTTGAATTTATTCTAAAAGTATTGGTTTAGGGAGATCATGCATTAATTTTCTAATAAAAAAATATATCATATATATGAAAGATTTAGAGTTACTTTAAAATGCAACCTAATAAGTCTTCATTTGGGACAGCTTTCTTAATGCTTTATAAAGCAACTTTATAGTACAAAAACTTCAACTTGAAGAGATTTTTGTACTTAAAAGTTTCTTTAGAAAACAATAATAGAACTGTCCCAATGAAACCTAACTCTTATCTCGCTTAATTTTCACATCCTTCTTTGCCAAAGCGACATAGGCTATCATCTACCTATGTTTAAAAAATATGTGAAGTATACCATTAATTTAATTCTTTTTTTTATTTATGATATATATTTTTTTTAAATTGATACAATTAGTGGTTTCTGCAAAGTTTTATTGAGGCCTGCAAAATACTTTGTCAAGACTTGCAAGCTTTTGTAGAGAGTTGCAATAATTAATTTTTAGAAATTATAAGTCTTTATATATTTATAGCATCTATATACCTTATTTGTGAAGACAACAGACTTTGTGATGATCTGCAAATATTAGCAGAGGTCCATTAAGTCTTAAATATATATTAATAACTTTTTTTTGTATATTTAGGTTCCAAAAACATGATTTTATTTATTGTAGGTAGAGTTTTAAATATTATTTTTGACATAATTAGATTCATAGAAATGTTTAAGAATTTTACTAGTTGACACATTAATTTAGTTATCTAAAATTGTGTTGATGACCTTACTAGCTTGCTTGGCATGCATGTCTTCTAGATTTTTTTTTTAATTTGTTCTTACACATAGAAGTCTCAAAACTTATTTTTTTAATCTATTTATGCTTGTCTTCTTGAGTTTGAATTGTCATGATGGTGTATTGGTCTCCTGCAAATAGTAGATCAAAATCATCAATCCCATTCATAGTGATATTTGTGATCATTAAATCTAATTAAGAATTTTAGTGTTCATGGGATCAACAGTTCGTACATGATTTTAAATTAAATAGGTTATATTTCTCAGTCGTACTATTGAATACCAAATCATCAATATAACGCTCAATATATTTATTACATAGGTCATCAAAGATGTTTTTTATTACCATCTGATAAATTTGACTAGAATTTTTTGTAATAATAAATGTCGATAAATATTGTATAGTTTTTCATCTTGTGAGCTATCCACATGTGAAACAAAATTATGTGAGGTGATGATGTCAACCATTAGTTTTATGAATGGCAAGGAGAACTCTCATCATCTTTAGATGGAGTACAACTTTTAAAGATCTCTATAATCCAAGTAGACATGAAAATGTTTATTTTTCTAGGAAGCTAATGTCTATTAGTTTTTTCACCTTATTAATAAAGTGTCATTGAATTCCAAATTGACCATTTTGAGAAATTATTTAATCAATAATGTGTCTAATTGAATAGCCAACTTATGGATTGCTATATTTGAAGATAAGTCGTGATTTTTAAAATAGCTTAAGACAAAGCTTTCTTAAACTCAAAAAAGTAATTAAGCTAATTATTTTCATATTTCTTACTTAATAAGACACTTAAAAAATATGAAAGGGACTTTCATCTATTCTTAAATTAACATATTGTTATTCAAAAAATGTAGAAGGAACATGCAATTCCCTTGAATTTTGGAAGGTGTATCTTGAATTTAATTGTCTTCAAGATCAGTGTTTATTTCCTTAGAAACATCATCAACTTAACTTAACTCAACATTGTCAGATAGTTCTCATAAGGCAGTCGTTCTATTATAGCGTTACCTAACCCCTGCCTAAGTTATGTATTTTTTCTATAATCTGGTAGAGCCCAGGTCATCAAAAAGACCAAGTGAGAAAGATCAGGAATGATATGAAAAGTTAATCATTTCATTTCACTTATTAATGTCTCTTCCATAATGATAACATTGTGGCCTATAAATGGAGGTAAACTATAAAATATATTTAGCTTTCTTTCATATTAATCTTATCGAGGTATAATAAAAGTACTTTACTCTACCATAAACTTTAAATTTAATAAATAAGTTTATGTCTTGGAAAGGTTTATTTCTTGGACAAGATTTGGAGGCATTCTCTTCCATAATGATAACATTGTGGCCTAATTTGACATTATTATAGTCTTCTTCACCTTTAATATATAAGTCTGTATTAATGTATAAGCCATCAAACTAACTTTGTGACCCTTAAATATTTCTCCTACTAACACTTATGTTATACTAAGTTCATCATTTGAATCATATTCTAAACTAATGCAAAGTAGAAATGATAACAAGTTTAATGATGAAGAATGTTGCATTTAAGTTCTAGGAATTTTCTCTTCTTCATTTGCTTCTTGCTCTATCTCTTTCTTTTTGGAATATCCAATCTCCATGTTATGTAAGATAAGGAGGAGATTTTTGAATAATAGTAAAATGCACTTTTGAGGAACTAGATTTAGCTTTCATCATTGATGGGGTTACTTAACTAGAAAAGACATTATGCCTCATAAGAAAATAGTGTCTTGCATCTTCATAGATATGCACTTCATTAACATAGATTAGTTAGATGTGTTTTTTACTGTAGTACTAAACAATCTTACACATATACTTTATGCATGATCACAATATTCTAACTTCAATTCGTCAAGGTCTATAATGAATGGCAATAAACTATATCATTGAATTTATGATATGGAATTCAACTTTGTTTAGAATATAACTATTCTAAAGAGACAAAGTAATGAAATCTAAAGACTTCTTACCCTTTTCGTTAAAGTTGTGCAATATAATCTTATCATAGCATAGCTTCTATATATCCATATTAAAGTGTTTAAGAGTCTTCATGTTCATAAAAATATCATTCTTCTTTTATTATAGGATATCAACCTTCTTCAAAGCCCTTATTATAAGATTAGCATATAATTTAATAAAAAATTCATAGAGAATCTAGCATTTTTCAAATTTTATTATATATCTTTGTCGATTCCTATTTGGCAACTTCACATGTAGATGAGATTTATTTCGTTGAATAACTATCATTATGAGGGAAGTTTTATTCTTGATTAAGTCATCATTTAAAGTTAATGAAACTCTCTCAACTTCTACTCATCGAACTTTCTCATCTTTTGGGACTCGAGTTAAACCCTTTATTTCATTAATCTTCACTACAGGAAAAACGTCAAATACCGGCGGTTAGGAAGGCAAAACCGGCGGTTTTAAATTTTACCGGCGGTTTTTCGGCGGTTTTTGAACCGCCGGAAATATTGGCATAGGAAACTTTTACCGGCGGTTATTTTAGGCGGCGGTTTTCCGGCGGCGGATGCCGCCGGTGACTACCGGAATTGTAACCTGCGGTTCTCCGGCCGTTAAGCCGCCGATAATATTACCGACGGCTAACCGGTGGTCACTTTACCTACTGTATGCCGGCGGTTAAAGAGGCCGTCGTGTGTTCGCTTAACCGCCAGCTACCGTCGGTACACCGCCGGTTATTTTACTGACGGCGCCGGCGGTCAAGGCCGACGGTAGTACCGGCGGCATACACCACCGGGTTTTCAACGGATAACCGATGGAAGCCGTCGGTAACACCGGCGGTCTATAAACCGCCGGTAATAGGCATTTTTCCTGTAGTGCTTCAACATCTTTAATTGTTTTGATTTCATGTGAAGCCTATAACACAAGATCATGTGGCTCCTCAATCAAGGTCTTCATAAGTTACAACACTTAAAAGTGTCAACTCAAAAAAATTTCAAAAAGTAATTTTTTCATAATTATTTATAAATGTTTTCATAATTATGAAAAGTTGAATAATACATCATCCTTTGGCTTGATCAATCTTGTCTTTAAAAACATAAACCAATCTACTATTAATATGTGAATGACTAAAGTAATAATAATGTGAGACTTAAATTAAAATTTATTTTGCATTCTTCATAAAAACTAATCATACTAAGGGCAAAATAGTCGTGAAATAAAAAAAATAAAATTTAAAAAACTTAATAAAAGACATGCTTATAAAGTTCCTTTGTTGCAAGATTACTTCTCCAAAATCTTTGAAGGAAAAAAAAAACCTTGAAATGAATCCCTGGAAATTTAGTGCTCACCATTTCCTAAAATAAAATGCCCACAAAAAAACATGCTTCTAAGCATTTCCTTGATGGTGATGTGTGCAAAATGAATAATTAAATTCATGGTCAATGTGCTAGTTCACCCATAACAAATTAAGTTTTGAAGATTTATTCTCTTAATGTTTTTGGTTTCTTAAAAGTGAGAAGAGAATCAATAAACTAACGTACGCCAATAGTAACATGGTTCAAATAAGTTTGAACTAGGTTCAATAAATTGCCAGTCTTAAAATAACTAGCCAGGTTTCAAATCTTCAAAGGGCACATCTTCTCAACTATAAATTTAAACTTTTTAAACAACTATTAGATAACCAAATTTGTTTGCTTCACAAAAAGCATTATCAATTCTTTTTATATAAGCATTTTCGTATTTCTTAATTACATTCTTTCACATATAACAAAAGCTCAAATCAAATATAGTGATAAGGGGTCTGATAAACTCATCACATGCGCATGCCACATCATATTTGCTTTCTAAAATAAGAAAATCTAATAAAATTCTCAAAACCTCTCTCTCTCTCTCTCTCTCTCTCTCTCTCTCTCTCTCCTCTTTATGCTAAAATCATTCTAATTAGTAAAGTTATGCTATCAACCATAGCATATTTAGTTCCATCAATATTTTTTGGGAATGATGATTATCACTAAAAAATTTAATTTATATTTATCATTCTTATATTTTAGTTATTAAAATTTTATGTGATATTTGATATAAGCACTACACATATATAAAGTTACTTTTTAAAAATTTAATATAATTCGAGACAAACATGAGCATAAAAGAAACTGGTCACAAATATATGATTCTCGAACATAATCTGGCATGAACTAAACTAAAAAAAGAAAGCAACTATCGAACGATCGAACTCACTCAAACTCTGCTCCTATATGCACCCCAATGTTTTCAACCTTTCAAAGATATTATTTTCTGATTTTTGTTTAACATTCTTAAAAATGAAGTCTCATCACCATTGCCGTTGTTTTATATGTTGATCGATCTCTTGTTTTGTCATATGGCAAGCTAAACCCTAAACCTCTCAACTAGCACAACTCACACAAACCTTTATTATATACATCATAAAATTAATATTTTATATAACTATTTGTCTCAATCTAACAAGTCTACTCGGTTTATAGACCCCACTTGTTTGATAGATATTTTACTTTATAGAATGATTTAGTCATGATTGATTGATAGCAAATATTTGGTTATTTTGGTGGGGATGCCATAAGGAAAGCTGGTTCAAGGGCTTGAATGGGATATAATTAAATTATTTTTAGCTTCAATATTGAGCAATATGCCATAGCCATTTTGTATTTTTGTGTTGATTATTTTTTAAATTGTTCTTTATTGATATAGTTAAAATAATAGTCTATTAAAGATATTGAAATTTGTCCTTTGTATGCTTAATAGTAGTTAAATATATAAATATGAATAAATTTTGTAGTAGTGAACAAAGGGAGAACCATTAGAGATTTGAGAGAATTTTACATCATAGCTTTCTATGAAGAGTCGACAAAATAGAGCTTCTGATGTTAGGGGCTTGGGTTGTTCCCTTCATACTGGGGATTCAGTTACACATACTGAGCATTGACGACATTTGGTAAGAAATTTTAAAAGATTTACATAAAAGTTAAATGAAAAAAAAAAGATTGAGAGACACCAGAGTTTTTACATTGAAAACCCACTTAGAGAAAAAAATTATAACGCCTGACCCAACTGAAATAATTTCGGTATTTAAGCGTTAATTATAAAATTTGCTTGTTCTCCAAATTGAAGAAGGTGAGATTATAAAAGTATAAGTACTAGTTAGAAAATAAAGAAAAGTTGGTACAGACTAAGAGGTGCCCGATTAATTGTGGCAGAGTTATGGTGGTTCAGTAGTGTTGGTCGTGTGAGAATAGTCCAATGATGAAAGTTGGACGGTGTTGGTTCGATGGCAGTTGTCTGATAAAGATGATGATCTAATGATGCTGGTTTTGCAATTGCATTCCTATGATGGTATTTGGGTAGCTAAGATCCAAGGTCGGTTGTCCAACTATGATGACGTTTAAACCATGGTGGTTAGGTGGTGGCATCAGATGACAATGGTAAGATAATGGCAGTCTAATTGTAGTTGTACGATGATAATGCTGATTCAACAATGGAGGTCGGGCAATCGTAGTCCAACAATTGTGGTTTGACTATGGTGGTGGCCTAACAATGGTGGTTGGGGACAACGAAGCAATGATGGTGGTGGTCCAACAACTATGGTCTAGCAATGGTTCAATAATAGTGATCGGACAATAGAGGTTCAACGATAGTGTTCAAGTGACAACATTTTGATGGCGGAGGTCAAATGGTGACAATCTAACAACGGAGATCAAGTAGTGACAACCCAATGATGGTGGTCAAGCGGTGCAATAACGTAGGTTGGGCCATGGCGATCGAGGGGTATATGATCTGACAGCGATGGTTGAGTTGCAATATAACTGAGGCAATTGGAAGGTGGTGGTTGAGTGATACTGTGACAATGGTAATACAAAAACAAAGTTCCAGTAATGGTGCTCGGGTGAAGTTGCAAGACTTTTAAGCCTTCAGCTCTTTTGAATCTCTAGCAAAAGGTCCCTTCAAGCTGAGAATGTGGTCTATTTAGAGATTTTAATAGTGACATATTATATATTGTTGATATGATTCTTACGGAATTGAGTTTCTGCTCTCAGCAATTGCAATTATATGTAAAATTACAGTGAAAGTTCTATACGAAAAAATATATATTTTGAAAGTTTTTTTGAATTCTTTAAATTGATTCACTTTTAAAATTTTGAAAAAGGACTTTCTAATAATTACCGCACTTTAGTAGGTTTAGAAAGTTGCTTTCATCATAATAATTTTATTAAGAAAATAATAAATAATTTATAGCTAAATAAAAAATATGATAGCTATTTCAAAAAAATAAAATTATATATATATGCTAAATAGACCTTCATAACTCATAAGTGATACCAAAATAAACGTCAACAGGTACTAATCATTATTTTAAAAAAATCAAAAGAAAATATAAAATGACAATAAATAATTTAAAAAATTAAAAAAAATGAAAAAAAAAATTCCAGCCAAATCCCAGCTCAGATCATCAAAGTGTGAGGACAAAAAACATTTTATTATGAAAATCACATCCAATAGTTGCTAAACTTTTTTTCAAAAGTAATTAAGAGAAATCAGTGGAATGCTCTATTTCAATTATGAGTGTCAAAATAGGTTAACATATCGGATTTAGCTCGAGCTCGAAGCTGGCTCGATCTCAGCCCAATTGACCTGAACCCGATCCGTTTAAACATGGACCCTAACCTAACCTGCCATCAACTAGGATGATCCAAACCCAATCCAATAACCTATTTTAATTTTTTTTTAATTACTTGTTAACAATAAAGTTTAGATTAATTGCTCAAACGTAAGATGAACATACAAACAATAAAAGAATTGAAGGAAAAAAATTAAATGAGTTGTTGTTACGCCAAAATTGGGTTACCATCAGATTTATAGGTCAACTCTAATCCAACCCGTTGATTAAATGGGTTGGAATTCCAAACCCAAACTAGACCCATTTAATAAACGTTTCTTGGGATATATCGGTGGTAGATTTGACAATCCTAATTTCAATAGGTGCATATATATTTTTAATATATAAAAAGTTTAAAAGGATTTTGTGCTGTTATGCAATTTATTTTATTTGATAAATAATTTAGAAAATATAATATTTCTTATTCACCTAAAGTGTTCATTACGTTTTATTCTTTGGAAAAAGCCTATTTAGAGATGAAAAGGATTTTATTACAAATGAGAAGAAATAAAAAAATATATTAGTGTTCAGTAGCTGTTATTAAATATATATATAATTACTATAAAGAACAAAGCTTTGAATTATCTGAAATAAAAAACAAAAAAAGAAATTAAAGAGAATAATGTCACATCAATTATCTGTTAGATAGCTGAAGATATGTATTATATCTTGAGGATGACCTCTTTATATAAAATTATTTCTCCATTTTTTTTCTTTTTTTGAAAGAGACAATTCAAAACATTTCACAAGATAGAAAAATTTAAATTGCCAGATTTTAATGCAAGAAGAAAGAGTAACACTGTTTGAAATGAAGACAAATGCTAAAATTGCCTTTGTTTCATCTATTTTTTTAAAATTTATCTTTGACTCGAGAATAGCAACATGTCGATTATGTCTATCTTGTCTCAATAGAAATCTATGAATGATATCATAAACTTTTAGGAGGTTGGGCCTCCATGATAGACATTGGAAAAGTGTTGGTTGGCTAAGACTGATACTTCGTTGATTAGGGAAGAGAGGAGCCTTTATAGTACTTTTATTTTCAAAATATGACTTATCATAAAAAATAGTCGAAGTACTAGGTTCAGGTATTGAATCACAACTGCAAATGGGAGAGGTGGCTAAGTCATAGTCTATGTGGTGTGACATGAGAAAAAGCCTATAGGAGTCATTTAAAAACCCCCTTGATCATCATGGACAAATAATCCTCTATGTGTTCAAGTTGTTTGTAGGTGATACATTCATTTTGACAATCACACTAAAATAAATATCACTTCATAGCCTAATTCTTTGTCCTTTATACTTCCACATTCACAATACCTTCGATAATGTTGGATTCCAACATTATTTGTGGAAGATACCAAAATTTTATTATATTCATAAATTGACCTCAAGGGGTAAAGAGAGTGAATAAGGAGTAGTTCGGTTTAGAGATGTTCGTAATAGGATTAAGTTTACAATAAATTTGGTTAACTACTTAGAGTGAGGGACTGTCAAATTGGTATATGAAAATTTTAGAGAGAGAGAGAGAAATAGAGAGTTTGTTGGAGAATCTAGTGACAATTTATAGACACATTTATTGTCAAAAGTATAAGATTATTCAATGTTCATACCAGATAATTGAGTACTATATATTGGTGAAGGTTGAAACTGATATTACATGAAAGGCTACACGATAGAAATAGAATAAAGGTATATAATGAGACTCAATGTAGCTACACATATTGCATGCAAATCTAGTTTATAGCTAATAGGATAGGAGTGATATGGTGCTACAACTATTATTTAGCATATGCAAATGAAGAGTTTGCGCTTAAACTTACACACACAACCCAATTTTATAATAGAAGTTTAATATGCCTTAGAATGCAAGTGCACGTTATCGTATCAAGTAATAAAGTGATGAATAGAGTATCGATCTCAAGAGGAACAAACTAGAACTAACCTACTACTTACTAGATTGCTATGCTTATCTAGTAAACTAATAGAAAAGATATTGGTAAGTTAATAGTAAAAACTTTATAATGCAAGAACAAAAGTTTTGTAATTTTTGTAATGTTCTAAACCTATGAATCCTTAAAAAGAATATAACTGCATTATAGAGGGTTATTTCTTATAGTTGTTATTGATCAAAACAATCATGTTTCTCATCTATGTAGAGCTCATCAGAATATAAGCTAGGATTCTCATTGAATCTAGTTAAATTATCTCTTCAAAATCTCATAAATCTACCATATATCCATGCATGGAAGTACTACATTCTATGTTATCTAATTTCTCTTCTATTCCATCTTTTCAAGCTCAAGATCATACTATATTTTGAATTTATATAAGGCCTATACATAAATCAACTTAAGTTTAAAGAAAATAAAAGCATCGTGGATATAATAAATAATAAACTCTACTCTAATCAACACATGCATATTAATTCATCACATATTCATAATAGTTACTTAGCTACACATAGAGGTGTTGAAACTCATAACAAACACAATAAATATCACAAATATTTTATTATATTAATGTTTTCACAATTACAAACACAAGATACTATGGGCTCTAAAAATTTGTGCCCCCGCCTCTCCACTTTCAGGAGAGTTTTAACGGTGTTATGAGTCAAATTTTTAGAAGGTAGTTTGAATTTGAGTTTAAGATAAAGCACTACCTAGAGATTTTATCATCATTTCGTGAGAACTTTATAATCTGGTTTAATGTTTCCAATTAATTACCCCTCTTGACGGCGAGAGAGAACTTTGGATTAAGGCTAATTATTATGTAGAAACAAAGTACCTAGCATATAGTAGCAACATGTAAAATTTTTTGGAATTTTAAAATTAGTTATTGTATACTTAAAGCTGATGGTGTATGAAATAATGACAAACCCAAACAATATCATATGATTATGTTGTCTCATACCATCATGTTCCTTAGTCTACTTAATCAGAGGAGATGGTCAACCCAACATGACCAAAGGATCTTTGTTAGCAGTCATTAGTTGGTTTGTCCAGTAGTACCTTGTAGACTTAGGAAAGATGTTTCTTTTAGGAGACAAATTTTAGCCAACCTTAGCTAACAGAAAGCTTTATATCTTAACGAGTGCATACTATATATGATTCTTTACTCAATGAGCTTTTAACCATTGTGAAACATGTAGGCTTTGACCGTATTCATGATATAGTTGTGCTATTTTGTAGCAAAATTGCCCATTCAAAGGGCATGTGTCACATCCCTGCTAGCGAGAAGTTGTTTGAGAATAAATCGTGGTGAAAAATTTAACATGGCATTTACACTTTATGAGTTAAAGTTATTCTTGCATTTAGTATCTTTAACAAAAATTTGGGGAGGATGGATAATTTTCTCTTTAAGTTTTGAATAAATTTTACTTGAATATTTGGATTTGTAAAATTTTGAGTTTTCATATTTTTAATTAAAATTTAACTCAAAAATAGTTTACACCTGAAATTTAGGGGAATCTTTGAAAATAATTTTCTCGTGCAACATTTTCATGCTTTATATTTATATGTAGTGCATTTTGTCAGAGCAAATGTGAGTTTCTTTTAATATTAAATTTTTAGTATTTACATGAATTTTTGTCCTTGGCATCTATATGTGTAATATTTCAATTTTAAATTCTAAAAGCAATGTCTTATGTCCGCTTGTATGTATGTTGTGACTCTGGTGGCATTCTATGTCGACAAATTTTGTTTCATAAAGCATATATTTTAGCATTTTAGATAATTCTTTGTCTTCTATTGTATAATCTTTTTCATAGCAATTGGGTTTATCTTGAAAATTTTTTGCTCTTCAATCTCTCTCCTTTAATCAATTGTGAGCTGAAGGTGTTGAAAATTTATCATTCTCTTTCTCCTTCGCATTTATCACTTCATACTCTTACTCCATATCAAAATTTGTAAAGAAATTTAAATTTTAAGTTCATTGGAGTTGAACTGAATCTACAACACTGATGCAACTATTTTTTTAATGGGTTTCAATGATGTTGAGATAGCATTTCCCCCTGTATGGAATGCCTTGTGGATAACATGTTGCCATATATTTCTAAGCTTTTCTTCTGGTACTGGTTTCTGAAGAAATTTTTCAGCACCAAGTGGCAAGTACACTTCATCACAGTGTTCAAGCAACGAACTTCTGAAATAACTATACTTGGAATGTCCTTAACCATTCTCAAGGAACTTAAAGCTGGCACGACCATTGATAGCAGGAACTTCCACAGTAGCAATATGGTTATTGTTTCAATAACTATTCAAAGCCTTTAAAGTCATGTTAATGATTCAGTAACCTATTCTAACAAGAAAATCATGCAAAAAAGAATACTTTGCAGATAACAATTAGAATCAACAAAGGAAACAAAAGCAAAATTCTATTTACCCAATTTGTTGTTAGAACAATTATAGGCTTTCTTTGGAACTGTATTCATATTGCTTCTTAAAGCTGTTTTTTATAAATTTTTGTACTTGAAAGTTGCTTTAAACTATCCTAAACATCATACACATCACATACATAAGACTCAAACTTAAGACTTCTTGGTTGGTAGTCAGCACACAACCAACAGACCAATATGAGCTGTGTAGTTATTGTCATTTTAGTTGTCATGCATAAACATAAGCATAAGTGCAGTGAAAGAAAAGGAAATGTAATGGTGTAAGAAATACTAAATGCAGCCCACCTTGATCTATTGGCCATGAATCAAGAGATTTTGAGTTTGAAGCTTATATGATGTGTACGTTTTTGCGTTTAATTCGCTCAAAGTCCAAAATAAAAAATATAACATATACTATGAATTTAATTTTCCTATATTTCTTGAAAGTATGTGTCATTTTAATTTTATTATATTGTATGAAGGAGCATTTTTCAACAACCAAAAATTCACCAAAAATGTAAAAATGCTAATATTGGTCTCTTTAAACTGCTAACATTGGTTTTAAGTCTAGATTAAAAAATTGAGAAAAAATTTATTAAAACTACTAATATTTATACTACAAAATTGTTTTAAGAAGCAATAAAAAATGACCTCCCAAACAAAGCCTAAATTTTCAATTGCCTTAAAATATTAATTATTTCATATTTTTCATCCACATAACAGTCTATTATAAATTCAAAATTATTGACTTCTAATATTCATATATTGTATATGCCTAAGACATTAATTCTTCTATCATGCATGGCTTACTATAAAGTACAAAGTCCTCTATTTGAATTATTTTTAACATATTATATTTCAAAACATAAATCAATAAGTTCTTACAACATCAATTACATATACACATCATCCATTATATTCACATGTCTAAATAATCTTAATTAAAAAATGTACACAAATTTTTATAAAAAAAAATTCACACATTTCTAAAGATAATTTTATATATCATGAAATATATACATGCAAGAAAATATTTTTTTTTTCTTTGTAAAATGAATCAAAATAAACTAAAATAGGTTAACTAATTTAGTTATTAATATTTAAATTATTACAAATTTAGTACTACATATAAATAATAAAATTAATTATATATAAATATACAAATAAATTTAATTTAAAACAAACATATTTATATAAAAAAATTCATAAAGTATATGCATTCAACAAAATAGTCTTTTTTCTTTGTAAATTTAATCGAACATAGAAAAACTTAATTATTATAATTAATATCTAACTAATTAAACCAACCAAATCTAACATTGAAAAAAATTAACTCTAAAAATAAATGTAGATCTACCATTAAAAAAATTTAAGAAATTTTTTGTTCTAAAAAAAATCAAATTATGGCTCTATTAAAAAAATATAAAAAAACATGAATTTATAGTCAGAGGACCTATGGATTTAACATGATTCTTAAAAAATATAGATTTACAAAATAAAATGCTGATCCAACTACAAAATTATAGATTAAAGCTTAAAAAATACATTTAACATTAAATATGAGAAATCAACAAGTATGGAGAGCACGCATGGTGGCATTAGGTTCCCTTTAGCCTAATACACCTTTCCTAGTTGATCCAGCCTTGGGTCAACTTGGGTTAGGAATTAGGCTAACCCAAAGTGCCCAAAACCATTTTGGGTTAGGAATTAGGCCTCACCAAGACTAACCAACACTTCCATTAGATAACCCTAAACCAAAGGCACCTACCCTAGTCAGCCCAGCTCTTGGGCTGACTTGGATCAACCTCTAAGCTAGCCCAAAGCCTAAAAAATCATTTTGACTTGACCATTACTCATACCAGACTAATTCAGATCCAATTGGCACTTGCATTGGGTTCCCCTAGACCCAATGCATCTTCTACACCAAGCCCAGCCCATGACCTAACCTGGTTCTGACCCAAATGAACCCAAATGTATCCAAAACTTGGTCAACCCGAGCCATGTTGGGGTATTCAGCCACCCCTTGGCCAATTCAATCCATGGTCGGATTCACCATGAGCCTACCTACCTCCCCTATCAAGCCTAAGCCATGGCTTTACCTGGGTTGAGCCCAAATCAACCCAAACCTGGGGTCAACTCAATCCATTTCCATGAACTAGATCTCACCATACCCAATTGATCCCATGGATCGACTTACAAGACCTTTGTGGGTCTCCAAAAGGATTCTACATGTGAGGTACATAATGTAAAGGGTACGATCGCACTATCCCGTAGGACAAAACAGTCATAGGCCTTTATGCTCTATGCAAGCAGGCTAATGGAAGAGCAGATGAGATCACATATATGATTAACCATGAAGGATAAAGGTTTTCACCCACACACCTCGATGGGTAATAATATATATATGACATAATCAAAGTCATGAGATTTTTCCCATTCGATACATTATCTCGAATGAGATTTATTTGATGTGAGGATTGATTCCCCACGGGCACAAGCCCCCGTGGTTAATTATATCTTAGGTTTTGACCTAAGAAAACTCTCGATTAAGGACATTGTATTATTCCCTTCTTAATTTGGTGCGTAGAGAATGTTCCTAAGTTCTATTCTGAATAGGGTAAACTCTTCTCTTTATCTTTAACAATAATTAGATTTTTCAAGTGTATGAAAATTTTGACCAAAAATTTGAGTTTAGAAGATCGAAGATTGAATTTATTATCCTAGGAGAAATGACATATCCAGAATTTATCAGAAGTGAAAAGAGAAATACTGAGGGATATACAATCTGGGCTTATGCTTTCTTGAAGCGAGTTGCTAGCTAACATCTTAAATACAATCAATCATCCTATATATGCAAAATAAGGAGGTTCTATCTTAAGGAGTTATAATATCTAAAAATTACAGGTAATGATGGTGAAACAGAAGCAGTTATTGGTGGGGTTATTCACGTGAAGTAGTGGAACCGAAAATAATAAGAATGAAGTTATGTATACAGAGCAGAGAAGGAATGCAGAACTTTCTATAGTTGGAATCGGTAGTATATAGCAGAGCATTTCTGCACAGTGGAAAGTCTCCAATCAGCGGCACAGTGGCTAAAGGATTGTAGCATAATTTGATAGTGTTTCCTTTAGCAGAGTTCGGCACTGTTAGCTCGAGAAAATTCTGTGAAATACAAATTTAGGTAAGTAAACTTGAAATTAATTGTAGCAAGATTTGCTAAGATTTGGATGTAATTAAATTGGAACAATGTGATAAATTGTAGTTGAAATAAGTGTGCTAACAAATTTATTATGAAAACAGTGAAGGAAGATTAAAAGATCAGGCTGGAGAAGGAAGAAGAAACTTTAGGAAAAATGAAATAAAGGTAAGTAATTTTGGAATATACTTAGAGTGGATTTTCAATTAGTAGTAAAAATTCTTAAAGATGTTGTATCTTATGATATCTTTGATTAATTTGGTCATATGAAAAGAGAAATCTTCGAAGTGACTTACAATCGTAAAAGAATTCAAAATAGAGAATTGGAGGAGATCACTCACCAAGGAAGTAAGTAATGCATTCATATTCAAATAGAATGACTTCCAATTATAATCATGAAGGTTAATTTTGAACACATTAAAGTGAAATGTCCTTAAACTAGTTTAATGTATAGAAATGATATTTCATTCAAGTTTCCAAGTATGAATGACCAGTTACATAATTTCCTTAGGTAAGTGTAAAATAAGATTTTGTATATTACTCTAAATGTTGTCCTAATTGATACTGTTTTGAAAATATATCAATTTTCTTGCATATGATATGCATTTTTTTTAATTGTGTACATATTAGAACAAAAATGATTATGAAACATGTAACAATTTATGTATGACTTACGCATACTAAAGAGTTTAGTGAATATCAATTTAAAAGTAAAGTTTGGCTATAAAATGATATATGACTTACAAGTGTAGTTGGGACAAAAATGTTTTCAAACATGAGACTACATTGTAAGTGAGGCAAAATGGACCCCAAAGAAATGAGACATGCATAGCAGGTAGGGCAAAAAGGACCCCTAAAGAGACAAAAGAGACCTCTATATAATTCAATGACGATAATGTCATGTTTATCTGAGCTTCATTGAATATGTTTATGAAAGAGTAGTCAAATCTTTTAATGAGTAAAATTGATATTCAGTATTCATTTAAGAGAAAATAAAGATTAATGTTAGATGAGATTTTTATAAAATTTTCTCTAGTAATTTAACTTTTATTTATGTTTTTAATGATCTGAATTTTTTATCATACAAGTTAAATTTTTTTTTTAAGTTGCATAACTTTTTGATTCTCATAGCTCACTAGTATTTTCTTACTGGTTATTATTACAGGAAAGAGAAATAAGAAGATCATAGCATATTAAATTGTCAAGTATTCTATATGTTATATTATATTATGTTAATTTTTATCTTTGTTTGAAACCTAAACTTGAGATAGGTAAACTTCTTAGTGATGTATTACTTTGAATTTTTGTAATGGCTCTGTAAGTATTTTATGTTAAAATTTAAAGTTATTAGCTGCATCCGTTTGATGAGATGTATGAGAACTAATTTGTTATATGTTTTATAAAGATTATTAAATATTCAAAAGTATCGTCTGATTAACTAATGAAAGGTCTATATTAGTAATACTCCTTGTATTGTTAAGGAGTAGTATAGGGTGTTTGGAGAAGGATTTTGATTAAAGTATGTAAATGTATCTACATATCGCCTTGTATGGTGCATGAAATGAATGCATAAATAAAAAATATTTTTATTCATTTATTTAGAACATACATATAACCTAGGGTCTGCAAAAAAGTAAGGTGACCAGGCTCCACCTCAACAAACTTAGTTTCTACACCTATAAGACATGTAAATTTAAATGTATTTGCTTATCATCTTCTAGCTATAAATTTTTTTATATGATTCTAAAAAGGAATATCATCCAAAAGAGAGGGAATTATCTTTTGGAACCCTATATATGTATCTAAGCAAATACTTTTAAATGTATACAATTCTTGACATCTTACATTTACATTTGACTCTTTGCACATACATGTGCACCTAAGTACATTTTACTTTCGAGCCTCCTTTTACAAGCATCTTAGATACATTATATCATGGCATTTTCACTTGAGCAATAATGATATGATGCATGTATGTAGACAGGGTGCACTATGAAGCAAGGTGTATAAAGATGCATGCATAAAATTCATAATACATAAAATAAATAAACACACCAAGAATACCCTCCAAATAAGGTACCCGCATCACAGCAAAACACACCAACAGCCTAGCCTAAGGCTAGAGTTAGTGATCCAAGCAAATAAATCTAAGTGGGTGTAGCAGGCTATATAGTTTGGGTATGTCCTATATAGGGTAATTTAGTTAAAGTTTTTTTTTTTTTTTTTTTTTTTTTTTTTTTTTTTTTTTAATTTGTTGAAGGTCAAAGGAAATCTTTAATTCAAGTTTAAATATTAATGTCTTAGAGTTGATTTTAAAAGTTTATTTTTTAGTGTTTAGTTATTACTACCTTTGTTGCTCATCGGGGCCATGAGGTTTATTTCACCCTCCTTGTGGCTAACTTAATAGACTTGTATGCCCGGGTTACCCAATAGTAACTAATTTAGTTAATTTAATTGGTTGAAGATTAAGAGTTGATTAATTGGTTTATAGTTTGATTGAATTTTAGATCAATTATTATATTGTGAGTCGTGTTGAACTTTTAGTTTATCTTTTATTTTGTTCACTTTGATTATTAATTGATTATCAATTTTATTTTTTAATGATTTTAATCCAAATCTAGGTTATTAATTTTTTTCTATCCAATTTTGAGTGTACTTTGAATTAGGTGTGCGACTTAATTATAGGGAGTTTAATGAATTAGAACTTAAGTTTCACAGTCTTTCATTTTAGCATATTTTGGATCTAGATTTGTTCTTTATCATTTTTATTTATTTTATAACTCTTGAATTAAATTTTACTTTTTTAGTGAATTTTATTTGGTTAATATTCAATTAATGGTTGATTAATATATTAATTAGATTTAGTTCAAGTTTATGTTCAAATTTCATCTTTTAGTGATTAGGTATATTAGTTATGATTTGATTAATCAAAGTGAAGTAGTTTTATTTATTTGGTTTGGATTATCACTGATTTTGTTGGAGTATTAAATTATTGATTGATTATGATTATGATTAGATTAATGATGCATACTAATCCTAGGATGGGATGTCACTAAATTTTTTATGTTTAGTATTTCTCTCTTAAATGGTACATGCATCCTAAGTCTATGTTCTCTAAGACTCGTCCTTAAATGTCAATGATGTTGTATAGGATGAAACATATTGTTATTAACTCTTTAGACATTCTCGCATGTTTAAATGAGTTTTGGATTCTATAATAAATAAAAGCAATCTAGAAAAAGAAACTACTACAAGGACCTAAGGGTAGGGGATCGTACTACTATAAAGGCTCATAAGAGCTTATAAGTTTTAAGAGAACTTACAGCACCGGGGGCTATGACCCGGTGGTTCTACCTGTAGCACACCATCGGAATGAATGGAGACGACTAATACTCGTATTTATAGGCTCCTTCATCTATTGCTCCAAAAGCTCCAAATATACCTCACAAATAATGCGAAGAGAGAAGTAGGTGTCAGAATTTCATGTATTTTAATATTTAAATTCATATGCATATGAAATTCAAGATATTATATGAGAATAAGTATGTCCATAAACATGGTTTGAGAAACTAAAAGGCATACAATCATCTCAATTGTAATTAGAATTCAAAAAACACAATGAGATGATCACTAACAAAACTTATTATAAAAAAAAGGCTTATGTATATTCAACACATGGCTACTAAAACACAAAAAAGATAGTATATGTTAGAGGTTAATATATCTTGATTTTTTTTTAATTGATGTGCAAATGAAATTTGTGATGATATTTGAGTATAACTATGCATATAAACTACGTACGAAGGATTAAATGGCATCCCCTCTATGTTACACTATTCTGAAGTTTATAAAATCATCAAGTGATTTTAAAATGTTTGTGATCATATCAATCTCAATGTATTTAATTACATGCCTAAATCAGATAAAATACGCATAGAGATTCATATCTATTTGAAGACCCAAAACAACACCAATACATAAAGACATGCCGATGAATATAGTTAATTAACTTAAAAAGTCTCTAATCTTCAATGAATACATTTGCATAATAGTTTCCTAATCTTCATCCATCACTATTTTTATTTCAACTAAAATTTCAAAACCAGCATATATGACGATCGAAGCAACTAAACATATAAATAGGCACAAACAATCTCAAGAATATGCACAATCATTTGCAAAAGGAAAGGGAATTTATATAGCCTCAAATATAGTTAAGCAAAACAAAAGATTGATATGCAAACATATCTTTCGAGTAAGATTTTACAAGAGGTGAAAAATCTGCACATATATACACAACAAATAGTACATAGTATTTCCAGCAAAATATTAGTTCGCCACAAAAGTCTACATGAACGAAGATCATAACCCATTACAATTAATCTCATTTAGATTAAATAAATCTTCATTGAAAATGTTCATACATTGCTAGTTCAAACAATTAATTAGAGACTATGATGCACCGACACTCCGCTTAAGTATGCAGTGTCGGACAAGTGTCGGGCACGGACACGCGTCGGACACGGCACGAACACGTGTCCGACATGGCATTGGAGTGTCGCAATTTAAAAAATTAAAATTAAAATCGGACACGCGTGTCGGACAAGATAATGATGAATAATTTCGATTTTTAGTCCACTCTAAACAAGATAAATCTAATAGCAAGTTGCAGTATTTTATCCTTTTTTATTATTTAAATTTAACAAGACAACTACGAAATTTTTTTGTCTTCAAGCAGGATAAGTCTAACGAAAATTTCAAGATATTGCTTTCAAGTTTATCATGAACAATATTGGATTCTTATTCAAGCTCAATCAGGATGAATTTAAGAGAAATTATTGCGTGTGCGAACTCTAATTTAAACAATTCAATACATAAAATTTTCTTTAGATAACTAATTCTGAATACTATTTTGAGCATTAAAAGATTTTTTAAAATAAAACATTTTTTATTAAAGAAAATTCAGAGCCATAAAATTTTGAAAGAGGAAGATAAGTATAAGTATTTTTTAACTTGGCGAAACTCATAGTAATTCAGTAAATTAGATGAAACTATACTTGACATAAAAGAGGAATTAATTTTTAAGTCAGAACTCAGAACAAGTAATTATATCAATCATACTCGAACATAATGGAATTTTACACTTCACAATATGAGGAATATATCATTAAAATTTACTTCCACTGCCGAAACGCGTGCCGCGTGCGTCACTACCGGATCGCAGATTGGGTCGGGTCAACCCGGCTGGGTCAGATCCGGGTTGAAATGTCCGACCCGTTTGCAAAAATGGGTCGGGTTCGGGTTGAGCCGTTTAGATCCGGGTCGGGTCGGGTTCGACCCGAACCCGACGGGTTGACCCGAATTGACACCCCTATCTATACACATATAGGAGGCATTGTAGATATTTACATAAATCCACACAGAAATTTCATATTAAATAATAAGCAAATGGTCTAATAAACTAGTAGGTAAGAGCTCCACCTGGATGAGTTCTCAAGTACGGTTTGAAGCTCCCATCATCCTTTTTGCTGACCTTGACCCGAAGCATATGCTGGAAGATGTTGAAGGCCTATTTAGCTTGAGGAAAAGAGCTCCGTTGAAGCATCTCCTTGTGCTAAACGAATCTTATATTCAGTGACCACCAATTACCAGTTTTATCCTCAAGTAAAGCTCATGGATATGTAATCCTCTCAGTTGGGTATAGATGAGACAAGCAGCAAGTGGTTGAGGTGGCTGTTGACCGCATTTTTGTATGAGGTCATTAAGGATCCATCCAGATCCCAGATCAATCCAGACCTCAAATCAATCCTGACACCAATTCAAACCTCATCTCAATTCAATCCAACCCTTAATCAAAATCCAGACTTCAGTCCTGTTCAGAATCCAGACTTCAGCCTATATCATACCTTTGATCTAACATCAATCCTATCCAATCAATTATGATCATTTAAATGATCATGAAGGATTTAGATAATTCAAATCCAATCAATCAAGCTCAAAATCCAGACCAAATCCAAAAATCTAGACTCAAAACCTAAGTCTAAGGGCCTTGTCCTAAAGGCCTTTTCTAGGGATTTTTCAAACACTTCAAAACCCTATCAAATGACCTCTGATTCAGGGTCTGTCAGTTGCATACTGATGGAACATGTCTTTGGAGGCAACCCTCCAAATTTGATCTCATTCTGAGGTCTTTAACCCCAGAAACTTAATCAAAATCCAAAGGCTGTAAAACCTTCAAATATTTACAGCCCATGCCACTGGACTTGCCATTAAGAAGATTATGATCCTAGAGCTTTCTCCAAAGCCTCTAGTCACCTCCAGACCCTTGATTATGATTCATTGAACATTAAACTGTATTTTTCTATAGCGGTAGAATTTTATCTGGAGTTTCAAAGTTCAACATCAAAGGAAGTTAAGGGTTGGAAATTCAAGTTGGATTGGTTTCAAAATTGAGACTTATTTCTAGAGATCAAAGGAAAAAGGGTAGGGAGTGTTTTGAAATTTTGAATTACTTCAGATAACACTCCAACCCTATCCTAAGTATTTGGGCTCTCGGAATTAGATTGAAAGTGATTTAGGTTAGGTGATCATTTTATTAGAAAATTGGGATTTAGATTCCCGGAGGTTTGAGATCTTATAGCCCGAACTAGCCTCAGAACCTAAATTCTAAATTGGGTACTAAAAAGTGACCTGAACCACTAGCTAATGTAGTGTAATCTGGACATTTACCCCCGGCCTGGATTGGGGAGCCAGCTAACCACCTAATCGATTTTAAAAATAAATGAATCCTGGTCTTTTATGAAAGAGTGATAGGGATGTTATTTAAGAAAAAGTTTGAAAGTTGGGGCCAACATCTAGATCAGAATCCCTAATTGGCCCCTAAGACTTTTATGTTGGGTGTTTGATGCTTAAGCTAACAAATGCGATTAAAGATTAGACTCATTTAATTTGTTACTAAATGCAATGCAATGCTGATTGACTCGATTGAATGCTTGAAATTTGAATGAAAGGATTTTGAAAATGAGAAACTCCCGGCGGTCCCGGGCTTTCTTACTCTTAAAATGTTAGAATTCTATGTTGGCTCTTAAAATTTTTAATTTGATTTAAGTAGAAAAGTTTTTAATGAGTCCTTAAGAGCTACGATCGGGTTCCAGGCTAAATCAAAAATCGACATGCAAGAATCGCCAAAAAACTACAAAAAGCAGGCAATCCTATACGCGCAATCAACATCAACATTAATCAATCAATTAAATTAATATTCAAATTGAAAGTCCATAGGCAAGTGCCTTGCTTATTACAACCAGGGTCTGCTTGAAAGTAAGTGGCCGGGCACCACTGACAACAACTCGGGTTCTAAAACCTAGGACTCAAGTGACTTTGAGATTTGGGATTCTTCTCGTCATCACATATTCTTCTTGTCTTCTCACGAATATACTTGATTCGTCGGTTCTGGATATCCAAATTAAAGAAACTCCCCCTTGAATGGGTGTTATCTTTCCTCTTGGAATATTTGAAGAGCATCCAAACTTTGATCTTCCAAATGGACACAAAAACTCTCCCCTTTAGGGTTAGGGATGTCTTCTTCCTCTTTGGAATTCAAGTTGGGATCTTAAACATCCCAACTCAAGTCATTTAAAATACAATTCAAATTTAAATATCAAATTACATTAAGCAAAATTGAAAAAGTCTAGACTCGATCCTGCAGGATTATCTAATAATCAACAGTATATAAATAATCTCAAGCAGTTAATATTCAATATCAAGCAGTTGATATATTTTGAATTTTAAATGCTCAACAGCAGTGCAAGTTAAATAAATAAACAGACATTCAATCAATTCTAAGCTACAACCAGCAATGCAGTGAAAGCTCGAAAACCCGGCACAGTCATAGCACAGCAGAAAGTAAACATCGCCCTAAGCCTAAAACTAGAGTTGGTTGTCCTATCAAACCATCTAAAGTGTGTGAGGTAGGCCGTGTGTTTGGATATGTCCTAAGAAGGGAAATTGTTAAAGTTGTTCGAAGTTCTGGTGGTTGAAAAGGTAAGGAAGATTTAAATTTGAAGTTTAAGTTATTAATGATTTTGAAATTGATTTTAAGGTTGATTAATGATTTCTGAATTTTTTAGAGTGATTTTGAGTTTTTAGGAATTTTCTGGATATTTCTAATCACTTACTCAAGGGGACGCAAAATTTACTTTTCAATTATGAGTGCTTTTTAGAAATTTAATATTTATATTAAAATACTAGATCTTAATACGATCAATTAGAAGGTAGTAAGCATGAAATCGGATTTTTTCTACAATTAGTTATGAAGGTTTGAAGTTTTTGAACTAATTTTAACCTATATTTGGACCAAAAAGGTTGACTTTTTTGACTTTGAGCTGATTTTTGAAAGGTTTGAAATTTTTAATAAATACTAGATCTTGATTTTGAGTTGAATGCAAGTGAGTTTGGTCAATTTGGAGTTTTTCTTGACTTAGTTATGATTTTCAAAGTTTGAAGTATTTATGGAATTTATTTAATATTTTTTATATTAGAAGGGTTTTCTTGATTTTGCTCCAAATGAATTCCAAACCTCCTTGAAATCAACTCCAAAGGTCAGGAATGACCCATAAAGAAGATTATCATCAAGTTTTTGGGAATTTTTTGGAATTTTTAATTATTATTTAATTATTTTATTTTAATTAAATATTGGTTTTCAATAAATAAATAAATTAAATTAATTAAGGTTTTGATTTGATGTTTGATCAAGGGAGATTTATATTTTCCCGCCCACAACATGAATTTAAG
>NW_021320054.1:71951-132022 GCF_001605985.2 Dendrobium catenatum
GAATTTTTAAAGTTGTTTTTTTTTTTTTTTTTTTTTTTTTTTTATTTTTTTTTTTTTTTTTTTTTTTTTTTTTTTTTTTTTTTTTTTTTTTTGTCTTTTTTTTTTTTTTTTTTTTTTTTTTTTTTTTTTTTTTTTTTTTTTTCCGAAGTTCTGGTTGGTTGAAAAGGTTGAAGGGAAGATTTAAATTTGAGTTTAAGTATTAATGATTTGAAATTGATTTTAAGGTTGATTAATGATTTCTGAATTTTTTTAGAGTGATTTTGAGTTTTTAGGAATTTTCTGGATTATTCTAATCACTTACTCAAGGGGCCAAATTTACTTTCAATTATGAGTGCTTTTTAGAAATTTTAAATTTTATTAAATATACTGATCTTAATACGATCAATTAGAAGTAAGTAAAGCTGAAATCGGATTTTTCTACAATTAGTTATGAAGGTTTGAAGTTTTGAACTAATTTTAACCTATATTTGACCAAAAAGGTTGACTTTTTTGACTTTGACTGATTTTTGAAAGGTTTGAAATTTTTAATAAATACTAGAATCTTGATTTTGAGTTGAATGCAAGTGAGTTTGGTCAATTTGGAGTTTTCTTGACTTAGTTATGATTTTTCAAAGTTTGAAGTATTTATGAAATTTATTTAATTGTTTATATTAGAAGGGTTTTCTTGATTTTGCTCCAATGAATTCCAACACTCCTTGAAATTCAACTCAAAGGTTCAGGAATGACCCAAGAAGAGATTTATCAAGTTGTTTGGGAATTTTTTGGAATTTTTAATTATTATTAATTATTTATATTTAATTAAATATTGGTTTTCAATTAAAATTAAATTAAGGTTTTGATTTGATGTTTGATCAAGGGATTATAATTTCATGATTAAGGACATGAATCTGGTCAGTTTGAGGGGTTTTTGGTATTTTTTGGATTTAAACTGATTTATTGGAATTTCTGGAAATGTTTAAAGCTCAATTAAAGGGTTAAGTTTGACTTGTTTTTAATTAATCTGACCTAATGAACTCCAAATTGGATGAAATTTAACTTAAGGTGTCACATGTCACTAGGTTTACATGTTCAAGTTTCACCCCTATTGGGTGTGTGTAGAATTTCCTAGGATTTTTCTAAGTTAAATAGACATTTTCTTAAATATTTTCCCTAGATTTCTCTACTGTTCAAATGGGCTTGAAATTTGGTATGTCTAACCCTTATGCAAATGCATTCACACCACATAAAAGTCACAGCAAAATAATAATAATTTAATGAGTTATGAATTTTCCAAATTTAGAGTCCAAAATGGACCCTTTACTTTGAAAATTCACATCACAGAAATTCATTGGGTATCTGACCCTAGAAATCAGTGAACATGCCTAAAGATACCCAATAATCTTCCACCAAAATTTGGGCCTCAATTGATCACTGGCATTGTGAGAAATTTACACAAATACTTAATTTAAAAAATGTGTAAATATCTCACAATACAGAACCAAATCAACTTGATTTTAATTTTAGTAAATACTACATTCAATTACCTTTCCAACGAGCCTAAGAACGTTCAATTTGGTGAACGATTCGATTTTCTATGAATTTTGCAAATTCTGGGCATTTTTCTGAATTATTTTTGACCATTTCTGGTCAAATTGACCGCCGGCCGGATCGGTTGCACCCAGTGGCAGCGCGCCACGTGGCAGGGCCGGGTCCGCCACTTAACCACGTCGGACGGCTACATCAGCCGTCCGATCGACCGCGGGTGGGTTAGACGGCCCAGATTATGCCACGTCATCACCCGTGGTTTGAAACGGCGCGGGGTTTCGAATCCCAAGGGAAGACGCCGGTCAGGTAGGGGCCACGTGGCCGTTTCTGGGCCTTCCGATCGAGCTAAAAGGCACGATCGGACGGTTCTGGTAGAACCAGAGTTAGAAAATTTTCAAATGCCATAACTTTCAAAATACTCAACAAAATGGCATGAAAATTTGAACTGTAGCTAGATGGACATAGTCTAACAATGCCTGAAGTTTGAGGCTCCATGCTTTGTAGATTTTCTACAGTTTCAAATTGAAATTTAAACTTAAAATGTTCATAACTTATAATCCAACCGTCGGATTGTTGACGTCTTAGGCTTGTTGGAAAGCTGCTAAGATCCTCTTCAACTTTGTAGAAGTTCTCAGGAGCTGGATCTATCTGGATTGGAAGTTATTTTTGAATAACCTGATTCTCTCTCTAGATTCCTCTCCTCTTCCCCAAATAGCTTTGGAGGCTAGATTTTCGTGGGGAAGGCTTGGGAAATTTAGGGAAAGTGTGGAAAAGGGTTCTTTGAAAATGTTTGATGGCTGGGATAGCTCTTTGGATGAGGGAGCGGATTTGATTTGAGAGAGGCCAATTAAAAGGGTTCTTTGCATGCTAAGTATATTTCCCGTATTCAAGCTATTTTAGTGGTGGATGTGGGGGATTGACTGCATGAGCTTCCTAGATGCATGCCATATGGCCTAGAACACATTTAGCGTGAGAGCAGGAGAATTAGCAAAAAGGAACCAAAAGACATGAGTGGTAAAACCTCTTATTTACCTCTTTGGGGCACATTGGCTTGATCAAAGTATCCAGTTTGATTTGATCTAATGGTTGTAAAGTTGCTTCTAGGACGGTTTCTAGAGAGATTCCCTAACCAGCTGGGCAGATTTATTGAAGGTGGGGAATATAGCTAAAATGGTGTTTTGACCATGTTTGACCCCCCAAAGGCCATTATAGATCAACTTTGCTAGTCAAATGCCACATAAGCTGAATGAGTGGCATAAAAAGTATTTGCATTGCTGTTGGAATAAATTCAAAGGAGTTTAAAAGGTTTTGGTTGGCCTATATGGAGGCAAATTTAGTGAATGATAATGGTGCAGATTTGACCTAGTTTTATAATAAATTAACTTGATCAATTTTAATAGATTTGATTGCGACCAAAATTTTAAGCATGATTAGAGTCCATGTTTATGAAGTTAATTTGAAAGCTCTTGAAATGGGTGGTTAAATGGCGTTGAATAGGTTAAATAACATTTATTTAAACATTAAAGGGCATTTTAGGTCAACCTAGGTTGACTTGGTCAACCAGGTTTGCCCAGGGTCCGAAATTGGGCTCAACAAGTTTGGTTTGATGTTTTGAGTCTATTAGAGGTGGTTTTTATGGTTTGAAATAGGTCAATTTTGGTCAACAAATACCTATTTGACTTAAAAGGGCCTATTTTGGTCAACCTAGGTTGACTGGTCAATTCCAGATTTGATCCCAGTGAACGTTTGGCGTTTGACAGATGAGTATTGAACAGGTTGTGATTTGATATTTGAATACTTGCTGCGAAGTGGTTCCAAGGAAATCGGAGGTCGTTGCGTTTGAAATCAAATGTTTGAGTCCTTAAGGGTATATTGGTCATTTTGAGCCCCTAGTTCAACATAGGGCTCAAAGCTGGGTCACCCAAAATGCTTTTAATCGAGAGTTTTCGTAGAAAATTTTGATTTTCTACGATGTAATTAACTACGAGGGCTTGCGCTCGTAGGAGATTTAGAAACCCATAACTTATTTTCAAAACCAATAATTTTTCAAAAAACTTCAATTAATTTTCTTTGGGATAATCAAACCCGACGATCATTATCATCATTTTCAAAAGATCGATAATGATTGATATCTTCTCTCTTCGGAGAGATATACCAATTATTATCGTGGTTTTGATTAAGAAATTAATGATCTTTAATCCATATTAGCATAGTCAAACACTCAATTAAATTCCATTTTGATCCTTTGGGGTCAAATGTGATTCTTTCTTGAGTTTGACTACGATAGTAAGGATAAAGTTAAAGTTTTGTAATCTGAACTAATTAGTAAATGATATTCTCTCCTTTTGAGATGGTATATCATTCTTAATGTCGTGTTCGATTCCAAAACTAAAATTTAACTTTTTAACTTTCCCAAAGAAAATTAATACTTTTTCAAAACTATATATTTTCGATCAAACAGTGGCCGGATGGCCTTGAGGAGACGGCGGCGGAGAGAGGCCGAAACTGAAGGGAGGCGCCAGGGAGCTAAACCTTGCCTCTCCTCTTGAACCGGCTTCAACGGTAATAGGAGGAAGCAGTAAAAGAAACGAACGAATACAGCCACAATTCATGTAACAGATCACAGTTAACTACAGCCACATGGAAAATCTATAAATAAGACATGTACACATGATATTAGAATCAGAGAAGTAAAAACATTTTCCAGCTCACTATCCACTTTCTTGTCGTTTTCTTTATGGTATCAGAGCATTGACTGAAGATCAAAGTCTGAGTTTGAGGTAATATTTTCTTGAAAACTCCTCATGGCTCAATCATCTTCTTCCCAAACAGAGAATCCTGCTTCAGATCTACAAAGCAATTCCTGCACAATACCTGTATCATTGAAGTTTGTTATTTCAAACATCAAAACTATAGTTCCCACCCAATTATCACATGAGAATTATGCTATCTGGAGATCTCAAGCAACCAAATTGCTTAAGGTTAATGGCTTTGCAGATTTTATAGATGCCACGATTTCTCCCCCCACCCCGTCTCCAATAGACATCCAACGGTCAAACAATCACAAATCCCAGTTATACCGAATGGGTTCTGATTGATCAGAACCTAGCTGCAGCATTGTGCTCCACAATAACTCCAGCCATATTACCTTATGTGCTAAATCTTGATTCATCAGCAGAAATCTGGATCACAATTGTAAGAAGATTACAATCATCCAATAGATCTCGTGTAATTCAGCTTAAGAATGAATTACACAACGTTTCTATGAAAAAAAATTCAATGGCATATACCTGAATAAAGTAAAGACTTTAGTGGACAAGATAGCTGCAGCAGGAGCAATGATAGATAAAGAAGACATAATACTATAAATGCTTAATGGATTACAACGAACTTACCAATCTTTAAAAAGCACAATCAGAACTATGGTGCAACCATTAAGTCTTGATGACTTATATGCTTTCTTGATTAGTGAAGAGATCAATATCAACACAGAAGCAACCAGACAACAGAACACAGCTGATCAGAACATTGCCTTGTACTCTACCAGAGGTAGAGGCAGAAGAGGCAGAGGCAGGTTCGTACAACAAAATTCTCGTCCTAATAATTACAGCAGCAACAACGCCCAACCAGCCTCAATATGTCAAATATGCAACAAGAAGGGATATTCAGCAGCCACTTGTTGGCACGGATTCAACATCAATTACACACCACCCCAACTAAAAGTAAACACAACATTTGCAGCTACAAATGATTACATCAACCTAGACTGGTACCTTGACTCAGGTGCAACATCACACCTCACAAACAACATCAACAACCTCAACCTTGGTGAACCACAGCCATATCATGGTACAAACAATATTGTCATTGGAGATGGAAGTACATTACCTATTGCCCACACAGAAGCAGGCATCCTACCAACTCCAAATAGTAATCTCCAACTACCCAAAATTCTTCATATACCAACTCTATCTCACAATCTACTTTCAATTTACCATCTCACCAGAGATAATAACATATCCATCTCATTTGATGCTCATGGCTTTCATGTTAAGGATATCCAGACAAATAAAATTTTACTTCGGGGTCCCAGTCATAAAGGATTGTATCCAGTACCAACCCATCCCAACAAATCTCAATCACAAGCATTTTCAGCTTTCAACAACAATCAAGATGCAAACAAATGGCATAACAGACTAGGTCATCCCAACCATAAAACCATGGCAACCATCTCTACTACAAATAAACATCTCCACATACCAATATTATATGTACCATGTATTGCATATAGTCTAGCCAAATCTCATAAACTCAAATTTTCTACTTCCACTTCAAGAGCCAAACTACCTCTAGAGTTAATTCATTCGGATGTATGGGGCCCTGCCCTAGTCCTCTCAAACCAAGGTTTAAAATACTATGTCCTTTTCATAGATGATTACTCAAGTTTTGTATGGATATTTCCCATGTATTGCAAATCTGAAGTGCCCCCTATATTTCTTGCTTTTCACACCATGATAGAAAAATAATTACCATACAAACTAAAACAATTCCGATCAGATGGGGGGACATAATTTATGAACCGTACAATGCAACAACACTTCCAAAAACATGGCATTATACACCAAGTTTCATGCCCATACACGCCTGAACAGAACATAATTACAGAAAGAAAACACAGACACCTCATTGAAACAACCAAAACTTTACTACAAACAGCCTTTGTGCCACCACAATACTGGCCTGATGCGGTTCTCACCGCATCTTACCTCATCAACAGACTTCCTTCACAAACAAACCAAAACAAAACTCCACTACATTTGCTATACAAAAAATCTCCAAACTATTCACACATAAAGACATTCGGATATGCTTGCTACCAATGGATTCCACCACAAAACAGACACAAATTAGCCCCCAAAGCCACCCCATCTATTCTCCTGGGATACTCTTCCTCCCACAAAGGATTCAAGTGTCTCAACATTGCAAAAAAACGTATTACCATCTCCAAACACATTACATTTCACAAAACCAAAATTCCCTTCCACCAAACACCACCAAATACAACCCAACCAATTCCCATAACCACAAATCCCATGCTTTTAACACCTACTACTCCCACAAACAAAAAGACTACCTCTCACCAACAAGAACCATAGACCACAACAAATCATCAAATTATACTTGTCAAAATTCCTACCCAACAACAACAACAAATCATATCAACACACCAACTATAATACCACCACCATCAGTACACTCAATGATCATATGACTCAAGACAGGTTCCCTCAAACCAAAAATCATATTCAACCTATTACATCAACACAATCAGAAAACAAATACGAAATTCAATATCCCCAGACATATCAAGAGGAATCTCAACACACGAAATGGACTTAAACCATGGACATTGAATTATGTGCTTTACAGAAATAAGAAGCATGGATACTAGTTCCACCACCATCCAACACATCAATTCTTGGTTGCAAATGGACATATAAAACAAAATTACATTCCAATGGCTCAATTGCAAGACAAAAAAGTCAGGCTGGTAGCTCAGGGTCACAAACAATAATATGGAATAAACTACCTGGAAACATTCAGTCCCATTACAAAATTCCCCACTATCAGAGTATTACTCATAGTGGCATTGAATAAAGCCTGGGAAATTCATCAACTAGATGTAGCGAATGCATTCTTATATGGGAAACTGACGGATACAATATACATGAAACAACCTCAGGGTTATGAAGATAAACAAAATCCAGGATATGTTTGTCTTCTTCAAAAGGCTATATACAGGTTAAAATAAGCTTCCAGACAGTGGTTCAACACTTTTTCAAATTTCTTACAACAACTTGGATTCTCTCCAAGTAAAGCAGACCCGTCTCTTCTTGTTCTCTCTCAAGGAAAATTGCAAATTTATCTACTTACGTATGTGGCTGACATATTAATGACTAGTAACAACAATTCTCTCATCTCAAACATCATCACACAATTGCATAATCAATTTTCAATGAAGCATCTTGGTACCACTAACAACTTCCTTGGCATAAACATAACAAAATAGGACACTTCATTATTTTTTTCTCAAAAATAATACTCACAGTCCATTCTCAACATTGCAGGACTTAGTCTCTGCAAGCCTCTCGCCAATCCTTCAAGCACAAAACGCCCACAAAACATACAACTAGACCCAATACTTAATAACCCCTATACATATAGACAACTTACATGATCCGTACAATACCTCACACTAACTAGACCAGACATAGCATACCATGTAAATTTGCTTTGTCAACACATGCACGACCCAAATCACAGCATGCATATCTCCTCAAAAGACTTCTGAGATACATAAAAGGAACGCTTGACTTTGGAATACCAATTCTTTCGGGACAACTACAACTACAATCTTATTCAGACGCAGACTAGGCAAGCGACATAGAGACAAGAAAGTTGACATCTGGATATTGTTCTTTCTTAGGAAACACACTCATATCATGGAGAGTAAAGAAACAACATACCTTAGCCAGATCATCAACAGAAGATGAATACAGGGCATTAGCAGCAGCCATCATAGACATCTTATGGCTGCGTCGGCTACTTCAAGACTTCAACATACCTATAATGGGCCTGATGAATCTTCACTATGATAACACCTCAATGATCGCTTTGGCCAACAACCTAATATTTCACGCACGGACGAAGCACATCGAGATAGATCACCATTTCATTAGACATCAACTCAACTCAAACATCATCAAGCTACAAAAGATAGACATACAGCAACATATGGTGGACATTCTCTAAGCCAAGCTCAGTGTTCGCGAGGAACCCTAAGCTTGAGGGGGATAAAAGAAACGAACGAATACAACTGCAATTCATGCAACATATCACATGCTAGAGTTAACCACAGCCACATAACACAAGTGTATTTACATCCACATATTTAGAATAGGAAAATCTATAAATAGGACATGTACACATGATATTAGAATCAGAGAAGTAAAAACATTTTCCAGCTCACTATCCACTTTCTTGTCGTTTTCTTTAAGCAGCCTTCAAACAAATTTTAATCCAACAGCTGATATTAAAACCCTTTGAAACCCCTTAGTTTAACGGTTCATATCTGATTTACATGCAACATTTGATGTTCATTTCAGCCATCAGATTAGAAATTATCTGATTTGAAGATATATGCAAATGTTAGACAAATTGATCTTGTATTTAAACTAAATCTAGAAAGTTAATTTAATTTGAATGAGATATTATTAAATATTTTATTATATTATATACACTCATTAATTTCATATTCATACCTTAATTAAAATGTACTTAATTGAATTTATTTAATTAATTAGAAAATATTTTATATATATTTGAAAATAATTATAAAAATAATAAAAGAAATAAGGATCTCAATCTCTCTCCTCGACATGCATCAAACGGTGTCTAATTCAAGCGCGAATGGACTCATTTGAAAGATCTCGACGATCCAGATGCACCGCATAATCCATTTTGCATAACGAGGTCCCGATCAAAAGATCACATGCACGGAACAAATATGTGCGATAAAGGCTCAAATACACATCTAATCATCTTTAACATGATGACACATATTTTAAGACATGATAATATGCAATGTGTGATCAAAAGGAATAAATTCTAAATTTAATAATGAATTGAGATAAAAATGTGCAATTTGATCATTCATCTGACACAATAGTGCAACATAAAGGCAAGTTTATTAAGCTACAAAAAGGTCATGCAAGTGACCAATGCCAAAAAGGATGTCAACAACCTCCAACGGCCTTTCCAGCTCACCCCAACTCAGTCCCTGGCCAGTGGCGACTGAAACCAATGGGAATTTGCCTCCAGTGGTCCCCCCATCCTCGAGCTCTACCCAAAGGCTTCCCAAGCCTTGGCTCATCGGCTTCAAGATCACAGACCTCTGAGGGAGTGTCCCATGCCACCTGGAAGCTATATGGTCGTCCACCTGCCTCATCATGGCCATTTGAGCTCACGGGAGGCATTTAAATAAGGAAACTCGATCCATACGTCCCCATTCGCACCCAACATTTCAAAACTCCTCCCTATAGCTCTCTGAGAAATCCAATAGTATTCCCCCAGCTTCCCAGCCTCTTCCATCCATCTATTCGAGCGAGCTCCAACGAAACCAGTCCAAATCCCGCTCGAAGTCTTTGCCTTCTTCTCCTCAAGCTTCATGATAAAAAAACCATTCATTGGGGCTTTCTATACGGTGAGAATTCCTTCCCAAGCTCTTAGTTAGCTAGTGTCGGTCAAGTGTTAGAGAAACTTTTGATCCAATGCAATCCCAACATTGGTTTGAAAGTTCTCACCGTCTTGATCCTCCTTGTGAATTTTTGTGAGAGTTCGCCGACGAGATCTATCGGATCACACCGGAGAACATGAATGGCTTCGGGTTTGTGCGGGAGGTTGAAGACGTAATCCAATCAACGGTTCAGATTAAATCCCACAGTTTTGGAGCCCATTTTAATCATGATCGCTCGATCAACCATCCAACGGTTGTAATCAATTCCACATTTACACAGTCATATGTAATGATTGACTGACCAATCGGGTGGTGCCTACATGTAAAGCGTCGGCTAACTGTGTAAATTCGGTTTTAATTTTACAGGAAATTCATAGAACTTTAGAAAATCATATCTCTCAATCCACTTGGTGGATTTAGGTGTTCTTAAGCTTGTTGGAAATATCTCATGAAGATATTCAAAATCCCTATGATCCTAAGCCAAAATTGTCCCTGTGTGGATACTACTTTCCATTTGAATACTTAAACTATTATTACATTTGTGTGTTTAATTGAATTCACTATGGCTTGGGACTTTGGGAGAGTGAATTTGGGCATGTCTTAGATATGTCCAAATTTTCTCTCTTCTGTTTCATGTGTTTAAGGGATGCTTGACTCAATCTAAGCTTAGGGGTTATGGTTTGATCCCTAAGTTCATATTGGTCTTGTGATTTTTCCAATGAGATTTATGATTTGGATTATGTTGTGTTAATTATGCTTGGTCTAAGGAGTTTAGAGCCACTAAATGCACCCCAATTCAAGCCTAGGGTAGTAGCCTATGAATTTTCTAAGGTGACCTAGGGGATACCTTGGGTGGTTTGGTTAGCCACCTTAGAGAGTTCCATTTGGGCCCAAATTCATGGTATTTGGACAATAAGATTAGGTGGTCTCATGGTTCATATTTCATCAGAATTCGTGCTTATTTGGTCCACCAATTAAGATCCCCAAAATCCCCCTTTAGATTTGACCTAGAACCTTAATTGATTCATTAATAAATCATTTTAAATCCTAAAAATCTATTTAAGTCCTCTAACTAACCCTAATTGAACCCTCAACTCATGAAAAATAAAAAACCTATCATATAACCCATAATTTCATTTTTATTTAATTTTTAAGTAAAATTAATAATTAATTCAATTAATTGAATTAATTATTTAAAATTTCTAATAACTTCCCAAATTCTTGGGAGCACACCCTTTGGTCATTCTTGACCTTTCGGTGTGATCCCAAGGGGTTTGGGGTTGATTTGAGTCTAAATAAAAAATTCCCTTAATTATGATAATTTTAAAAATTCCAAAAAATACAAAATATTGAAAAATCATTAATAATTATAAAAAAATTCAATTTAATCAAATAAAAAACCATTCAACTCTAATTAAAATCTAGTATTTTCTAAAAATGTCAAAACCCCAAAATCAAGACAAAGTCAAAAAGTTAACTTTCTGGTCAACCTTTGTTCAAATTTAGGCCCAAACATAAAAAAAAAAATCATAAATTTTTAGAAAAAACTCCAAATTAACCAAACTAATAATCTAATTGCTCATCTTAGGGTCTAATATTTATTAAAAATGTGAACCCTTCAAAATCAACTTTAATTTAAAAAGTCAACTTTTAACCTCTTAATTAATGTAGTTATATAATTCAAATAATTACAAAAATTCAATAATTCATTTTAAATTTCAGAAAACTCTATTTTGATTAATAAAACCCGTAACCAACATTCGAATACACAACAACCACTCCAAATATGAAATTTTTAGGATGGACTACTCTGGGCTGCGGGGCTAAATATCCTAAAGAGGCATGATTTCTTAAGCCTAGTGGCACAACGCCAAGAATAAATTCAATGTAGTGTAGAACTTTAAAATTAGGTAACTCTTAATTATTTAACTAAACTAAAATCTTTAAACAAACTACATCAACCAGGTTTTTAGGATGGACTATTCCGGGCTACAGGGCTATGGGTCTTAAGGAGACCTAGTTCCTCAAGCCTAATGGCACAACACCATGAATCAGTTGATAAAAAATATAAATTAATTTAACATTTAAAATTAATAATTAATCAAATTAATTAAGATTCACTAATCCTTTAAATTTTTAACTAATTAAACTCATTCAATCAATCAATCCTTAAAATATACCCTAAGTTAAGCTTTATCACATTAACACTTAATTTCAAACATAAATCTTTTCTTCAATCTCTAACAAACCCAAACATTAGAAAACTTAAATAAACAACCTATTTTAGGATCTACCCCAATCACTTTAGATGGTTTGCTATGACAACCAATTCTAGTATAGACTATGTTAGTGTTTACTTTATCGCTATATACTAGATTTTTCAAGATTTCATTGAATGTTAAGATTGAAATTATTTAATGTGTTTATTTACTTTTACTTTATTCTGTGAATTAATGTGATGGGCGATAGTTTACCTTTAGGTTATGATTGATATGGTTGCTCACTTAGTTTTTTATAGGTGGTTATGCTCGTGTAGGGAAATAAAAGGAGGCTAAAAAATTAAAACTTTGATTGAGTTATTTAAAGAACGTCGACTTAGTGATAACATGTTCACTTGGGATGTCCAGAAGGATGAATTTGATAGATTGTTAATTTTTTTTGGGGTTGATGGAATTGGTAAGATAGATTATGATTACTTTGGTGATGTGGTAATTTTTGATACAAGTTATAGGCTTAATAAGTATAATTTGGTATGTGCACCATTTGTCGGGATTAACAATCATTGGCAAAACATTTTGCTTGGGTGGCCTTCTTGTCTGAAGAGACAATTGAATCATTTACATGGCTGTTTACAACTTTTATGCGAATGATGGGTGATAAACATCCAAAAATAATATATACAGATCAAGACCAAGCAATGGCTAAGGTCATAGAAGTTGCACTACCTCACAGTCGCCATAGACTGTGTCAATGGCATATCCATAAAAAGGCTCCATCAAAAGTATCGTGATACAATACCAACAACAAAGTCAAAGGCCTCTCTTCCATAAGTGTTTGAGCAAATGCGACTCTGAGGAGGAGTTTGAGAATACATGGGCTGAATTGATCATACAAGGGAACCTCCAAGATCATGTTTGGTTGCAGGATCTTTATAGGATAAGGAATAAGTGGTCGATAACCTTCAATAAGAATTGTTTTAGCATGAACATTATATCCACACAGCGTAGCGAGTCTACTAATAATGTGTGTCATGGCATTTCTAAGCCCACAAGTTCTATAATTGATTGCTTTTTGGGCTTAGAGAATGTCATGAGGAATTGGCGGCGGAATGAACAGGATGAGGATTATAGATACAGCTAGTTTGAAATAGAACCTGTAATAAAAAACTGCTCAATATTAAAGCAAGCTGCTCGATTTTATTCAAAGAAATTATATTGTGAAGAGTTGTGTCGGGGTCAGTGGGCAATCGAGGTAGGATTCTATTATGCTAGTGCCACTGGGTGACCGATGTGAGATTTTATTATGCTGGTGCTAGTGGACGACCAAGGTGGAATTCTGTTATGCTAGCACTAGTGGGCGATCGATATGAGATTTTGTTACCAAAGTGCTATTATGTCATATCCAATGTGCTACCGAAGTGGGATTCTGTTATGCCGACGCCAGTGGACAACCGAGGTGAGATTCAGTTATGCTGGTGGAATTATGTTACTGAAGTGTTGTTATGTCGGAGCTAATGGGCTACCAAGGTGAGATTTTATTATGAACTATTTGCTTATAATATAGTTCAATTCAATATTTATTTAATTGTATTTAATTTTAGTACATTGTTCAACACAGTGTTCTCATAGCTATTGATTTCTATTTCAAGCTACAATAGCCTATCAAGCAATGCTAGCTCATCCACGCTTTTGCTTTTATGTTTTATTTTCAGGCCCAGGGAAAGGTAAAGAGTAAGCTGAGTAATTTAGATAGCAGGATCTGATTTGTCTTGGAGGTATATTTTGGTTAGTTTTTATTTTTGTAGGTTTGACTTTTATTTTTTTTATGCTCTCTATTGTCAAGCACTGTTATAGATATATTTGAAATTATATATGGTTTGGATGATATATAGAAAATTATGTTGAGATTTAGTAGACTTTCACTTTATATTGTAATTCAATAGTGACTCTATGTAGTGTATAAATTAGAAGTTTTATTTCAGTACTTCTCCAATCAGATCTTGCGGTCAATCTTGCCATAATCGGACATGGTATGAACTATGTGATACCCGATCACATAAAGTCAGGTTGTGACAGTATATGAGCTATTGATGGAACACATTTGGATTCTCGTATTTTGAGTGTTAAAAATGTGGCTTTTATAGGACGGCGTGGTTCAATGACATAAAATATTATGATAGTTTGTGACTTCAATATGTGTTTCACTTTTATCATGTTAGGGTAAGAGAGTAATGGGCATGATAGTTGTAGTTTTAAATTTCCTATATGTAATCAAGAACATCAATTTTTTATGCCACTATCAAGTAAATAGGTAACTTGTCATAATCAACCACTTTACTTATCCTTTAACTAAATAATGTGCAATTGCAAATAGATAAATATTATCTTGAGGATGGGGGTTTTTGAAGCTTTTTTTGATACAAAGTATTGTTTTCCTGATTTTTAAAAGGAATTAAGTCAATCGATATGTATGATACAAAAATATTTAACAAGCGATGCTCTTAACTACGAGGTGTGATTGAGAGATCATTTGATGTTTGGAAGAGGAAGTATATTCTCACATATTCATTCAAGAGGAAAATAAAAATGGTGATGGCTATAATACATACGTCTCCATTCCACTTGAGATGATCCATAATTCAATATTTATGATAGGGATTAATTATATATACCTCTCAAAACTTATGAATATCAAATTGGCCAATTATTATTTAAGAGCAAAGAAGATGTAACAAATCATGAGGCCCGAGATGGTGAAGATATTGAGGAGATGATATAATTATGAGAGCACATCATATTTATATTGATTAACGGGATGAATTAGAAATTGCATTTCTACACAAACTTCATTAAATCCAATTTTCATATTTTTTACTAGTTTTTTTTAGTGTAATTACTTTAAATCATGACATGTATTTAGATTGATCATTTTTCATATCATAAAACTACTTGCATGCATATGTTTCATTCTAATTTCAAATGGGTCAAATATGTGTGTTTCTTTATCTTTTATGGATCCAAAGTCCAAACACAATATTATTTGAGCTTCCATAAAGTTTTGATACAGGTTCACTTGAATCTTGACATTTTTGCAATCATAGCCTATACAATGGAGATTATAATGGCTTGGAATTCTCTCCAAATTTGATAGATATTGTTTTCTCATTTAATAAACTGATATGATTGGAACTAACCTTGGCACCAAGATGAAGGCTTATGGTGTTATTTTCATGTGGGGTATATTACTATTTATGTATCATTGGAAGCTCTTTTGACAAGTTTCCTTATGTAGCATCCAGGATGGATGCATTTCTAACATATAATATATTTGTAAATAATTTTTTTTTATGCCCAATGAGCTTATCAATATAAATTGGTCTTATATAGCTGCAGCAAAACAATTGATATCTACATTCCCAAACAAAACATATGGCCTTCTTTACAATAACTTTAGAAAGTAGCTTTCTCCATAACTGTCACAACCTAACTTGACTAGGATATGTCCTATCATGTTGAGTTATGATAGACAAATCTCAAAATCTAGTTTTAGAATATTTTAAGTTTTCTTCTAATATTCATTTTAAATAAATAACGTACCACAAAGCTACTAAAATATTCATATACTAAAAATAAACTCATCCACAAAATTTTTTCATTTCATCATAATATATAAACTATATTACATGGCTATAAATCAACAAGCTCATTCCCTTTTTTAAATTTTAAAAATCATAAGCAAAATCACAGTGAGCTACAATAGCTTAGTAAAGCACACAAATTGATTTAAAAGTTTAAATTCTTTTATTAAATATTTTACTAAATACTTAAAAGCAATTAAATACAGTCTAAATAATTACTATATTAAGAAAGGTAGTAAGACCATAACAGTTATATAATTATTTAAATAATGATACTGAGTAGATAAATAAATTAAAATTTATTTCATATAGCACCTCATATCACAAAGCAATTCACATTATATATCCCTATCCAAGATATAATCTTAAAGGATTCTAGCCACTTATGATTCTTTTTTATGATTATAATATCAGAACATACTCGTACAAATCAGAACATAGCTTATAACTACAAGAACATGATTTTCTAGCCACAAAAATATTCCCAGACATAAACATAATTTTAAAAAAATATGGCTCCTTATATCTCCTGGCAGATATAATTTAACCATATATACACATATTTTATCACATTATAACAGATAAAGCATGATTGAACATGTGTCAAAATTGGATAGTTTTCTATAACGATGGGAAACATAAATTCCTATCAAGTTAAAATTAGATAAAAATATCATATTTTTAAAAAATGATATAGCTGTTATGTGACCTATCTCGAGGTGAGCAAATTTCTCAATTAAGCTAACTAGCAAAAATGACTACACGTCCTCCAACACCAATTTTATTTTTCTCTCTTATAATTCTTCTCCTTCCAACTCTCTGTGTGTGCAAAACGAAAAGTGTAACCATTTTAATAAGTGTTTTAGTGAGTTTGGATTTTTTTATAATAAATTAATATAAATGTATAAATGTAATTATTCAAATTATTTAATTTTAGTATAAAATCCTTATATATTCTTTTATATCTTGAAATCTAAGGATAAAAAATTACAAAAAAAAAAATTATACATTAGTTAAATATGACTAAAATACTCTAACAAAATTGATTTGCAAAACTGATACCTAACAATCCCAAAAACTCCACTTGTGCATACAAGTGCAAATTTCTTAAAGAATTACAACAAAGCCAAAAAATTAGAGAAAAACTAATGAAATTAAAGCATAATAATATCTATATTATGATGAAGATGGTTTATGATTTAAACTTGTAATGACTCTTAAAATAATTTTTGACTGTTATAGGCCAAAATATATCTATTAAAATTTTGGGATTATTGCAATCTACCCACTTTAAAAAAATATCATCCTTGACCTTTTAAAGCTTAGATATCACATCACATGACCAAATCACGATACAACTGTCTCATCTCAGACTCATTTTTTCAAATAGCTTCTCTTTCAGTTCTACTTTTTCACTAAACTTTAACGATTAGAATTTCTTTCTTTCTTATCTTTCTAATATCATATAGCTCAAATTCAAACATACCTCTATATCTTCAACATATATTTTATTATTAAAATCAGATATACATTTCCTTAAAAGTGATAAGTGGAACACAATGAATCTCAAACATGTGATCTGACAACTATAACTTATAGGCACCTTTCCCAATCCTTTCAACCATTTCAAATGTTACAACATATCTTGGACTCAACTTTTAATTGAGTCCATCTTTTAAAAAAGTATGATAATTATATGAAGAAATAATAAAAATCATTAATATAATAGTTAAAAAATGACTAAAATCTTTATCTTAAATTTGAATAATGCTTGAATTATTTGATTGAGATTATGTATTTTCCTTAAAAAAATTGTATTTTTATACATTGTAATATGAATTTAAATATTATTTTAAAGTATATTAATTTTAGTGAATAATAATAAAGTCTTATAAATAAGATTAAAATAACTATAATCTAGAATTTGTTTATCTCCACACATACCCATTAGTTCAAACATTTAATTCATAAAATTTAAAAAATTAATTATAAAGAAGATGAAAGATAAAAAATAATAAAATATTAATCTTAACAAAATTAGAGAAGTAAAAAAAACCTTATAGTATAGATCAACTCTAATTATTGAAAACAAATAAATTAATTTTTCTTCATTTTATTTGCAAGCTCATAATTTTTTATTTTATAATGATATTTCTTTGATTGTAAAATATATATTTTTAGAGCTTTGTATTTAAAAAATTCAGAATATTTTAATCAAATTATATATATATATATATTTCCGGCTTTCGGCGTTCTTCCAGCCTTGTGCCCAATTATCTGTAAAATCCTGTCGCCATGGCTTGCGCTGCGTTTCCAACGCTCACTCTCTCTCTGCTCCGACCTCGAGGCTTGGAAGGAGGCCAAGCCACTCGTGCCTCACCGTGGCCATTACTCGCCGGCTTGGACTCCCGTAACCAGCCTACAGACCTCTCTGAAGTGTCTTCACGCAGGAACTTTGATCGCAAGAGCTGGAGCCGGAGAGCAATTAGGGCAGAATTTCCACCGGAGGAAAGAGAGCCAATGGTTCCGCCCTATAATGTGCTTATCACCGGCTCTACCAAAGGCAGGTAGCACTTGTCATTTTATTTTATGTTTTAGTCCTGGTCACGAGATTAGTTATTATTTTATACTGATTTTGTTTATAATTCGTTGATGAGTTACCTATTGTATTGTACGAACGATTGAAAAAGGAAAAAAATAATTTTTTTTGGGAATAATGAGGGAAGAGCGCCAGAGCCCATTTCATTGCCATAAAATTGTTACCAGATGCAAAAGCCTACTTACAACCCCAGAAAATGGAAAAAGAGACTAAACGAGCTGCAATACAAAAAATTAGCAATGCTCAAAACTTTTAAAAAGCAACCTAAGGAGAAGATTCAAAACCCACAACAGTGGAAGGGGATCATTCTTAGAGACTAAACTCATAAAAAGAGGTAGATATCATAGAAAAGATTTTAGATTCAGTATTGAAAAATTGGCCGCATAAAAGATCAAAATGTCAAAGACAAGAACAGAAGGTTCCCTTGGTTTCCTGGCAGGGCGAAGACCATACAGAGGAAACAAACAAAACCTGTCGAGGTGGCTAAAATCATCTTCCAGAAGCAAAAGACCACTAGTCATCTTAGAGAAAACAATCCCTGATAAGATCTGCATTTTTCCAACAGGTTTAATGAGCTGAAGAATCGTATGAATGCTTTTGAATGAATTGCCAAATTTCCTAGCATTCCTTTCCCTACGGATATAGTAAACACATCATTTAATACTCAGCAAGAATATATATATATATATATATATATATATATATATATATATATTAAACACCTGCAAAAAAGCAAAAGAAGAAACACAAAGAAGATGAGCAGAGTATTTGCTATGGAGTAATTAGTTTATGTATTTCTCCATACTAATCCAGTGATACAAGATAGAGTGTATATGTAAGTAAATAATAGATAGGTTGTTAGAAAGGAATCATAATTTGTTTTTGATAGAGAGAGTGGAGCAGTCTTTAATGGCTGAGGTAGATGGAGTACGATATGCTATATAGAACTTGCAGTTCATTGGACTGTCGTGTTAACAGGCTCCCTAAAATTAAGTATCCTAATGTTTGATAGTCAATTTGTTGCGTAGATTGCTGAACTGAGTTGTTGAAAGTGGCTTCGTTAGTATGTCTCCTAGTTGATTAATGGAGCTAATGTGAAAAACTTCAATTTCTTTGTTCTTGATGTGGTTGCTGATGAAGTGGTAGTTGATTTCTATGTGTTTGGTTCTGGCGTGGAAAACTGGGTTGTTTGCAAGGGCCAATGTCGATATGTTATCGCAATATATAGGAGTGTGTTGTTGTTGTGTGACTTGAAAATCTACGACCAAACGGCTGAGCCAAAGCACATCTGAGGCGGCGGAGGAGAGGGTGCGGTATTCAGCTTCGGTGGAGGATTTTGCCACTATTTCTTGTTTCTTCACATGCCAAGAGATGATGTTATTGCTGAGATATGTACAAAAACAAGAAATTGATTTCCTATCTGAGCAATCCGCTGCCCACTCAGCATTCGTATAGGTGCGAAGTGTGAGATCGCTCGGGAGAAGTGGGATGCCAAAGTGTTGGGTGCCTGTGATGTAGCGAAGAAGTTGCTTAAGGGCTTGATAGTCACTGTTGATGGGGTTATGCATATGTTGTTTGTGGAAAAAGCTGTCAGGTTTGGTGATGGTAAGATATTATAAGGAGCTGGCTAATTGACGGTATAAGGTGGGATTGGTATAAAGCTCAGTTTGGGATTGGGTTTGGGACGGTTTTAATGACATGGGTGTTAAAGCCAGTTTGCAGGAATTAAAACCAGATGAGTCCAGTGTAGCTTTGGCGTAATGTGTTTGATGGAGAAACATGCCTGCTGAGGTGCGGTTTACCTTAATTCCGAGGAATAAAGAGACTTGCCCGAGCTGTTTAAGGGAAAAGGCACCTTGTAGTTAAGAAAGCAGTTGTTGTATGGAGTCTTGGTGTTTACCGGTGAGCAAGATGTCGTCGACGTATATCAAGATGTATATTTGGATGTCCGAATGATTGTAAATGAGTAATGATGGGTCGAACTTGCTGAACTGGAAGCCAAATCTGAGAAGAAAATATGTGAGCTTTTGGAACCACTGGCGTGAAGATTGTTTGAGGATTGAAATAGTGAAAACTTTTATGTTGGGTTGGGTTACATGATGTGGACTCTTAGGGAAAGGGAGCTTGTGGCTTTTTTCTACTTTACATGAATGACACATAAACGAAAGAGAGGAATTACATAAAGAAGGAATAAACTTAGATAAAATGGACATCATGCGGTGGTGAGGATGTCCTAGCCGAGCGTGCTAGGTAGGGGTTGATGCAAGTGTTGAGTGGAATGCAGAGGCAGTGGGATCTGTTGATGTGCGAAGTGGGTATAGACCGTCATGGATGCAGCCACGGAGCAAAATTCTGTGATCCTGAAGATCCTTGATAATGAGACCATTTGCATCAAATGAAATATAAAAGTTATTATTGGATGTTAGTTTAGAAATAGATAGGAGGTTGTGAGATAGAGAGGGAATGTGAAGAAGGTTATGAAGATGGTTCTTAAAATTTGAATCAAGGAGGGGAAGTATTCCTTGGCAGCTGTGATGGATGGGTAAGGAAGAGCCGTTGGCGATTGAGATGGAGTAGGGTCTGTGATATGGATTTGATTGTTGTAGATTATGAGCGTTAGAGGTGAGATGAGTGGATGCGCCCTAGTCGAGAACCCATTCTGTTGTAGTAGATGACTGAGGCAGAGATATTAATGCTTGCTAATTCGAGGATGGAGGAGGGGCATACTGTAAGTTGCATCTATATATGCCAACAGAATAAAGTGGTTTGTTTTGCTGCAAATCGACAGATAGGTCATTGCATGAAAGAACTGGTTGCGGGTAGAGGTTGACTGGATGGTTGTGCTAGTTTGGATGGAGATCCTCGTCCACGGTTTGATCGAAATGGGAATGGTTTGCCTCTATTCAAGTTGATGCAGGAGATGTAGAATGCCTGGTTGTCGTGGGGAGGATTTATATCTTTATGTATTTCAGTTTGTAGATGAATTTCTTCATTGCAGAGGAGGGACTACAAAACGTTGAGGCTTATTAGATGGAGCGAAGTTCGGATCACTGTTTTGAACGAACTGTAAGAAGGTGGCAGTCCATTGAGGATATAGAGGATAATGTCCTCTGTGTTGATGTGTGATCTGACAGCTATAATATAATCAACTAGTGTCTTGATCTAAGAAAGATACTAAGCAATAGATTGGTCTCATATCTGAATGTGGTGGAGTTTGTTCTTTAGTTGAATTACTCTCAATCCGTTTGTTGGCCAAAGACGATTTTTCAGAGTTGTCCAAATCTCATGAGTAGTATTGAGATGAAGAACGTATAGCAGAATTGAGGGGGTGATGGTGGAAATAAAGCATAAACAAGGTTTTGATCAATTAAATGCCAAAGGTAATGTTTTGTACTGGTGGAGTTCTGTGAGGTTCCGGTGGGCAAGTTTGTTGTCCTATGAGATAACCCTCAAATATGTTAGCTAAAATAGTTTATGGATTTGGATACACCAGATTGCATAATTTTCGGTGGTTAACTGGATCTTTACGATGAGTTTGAGGTTGGACAAAAGAAATTTTAGAGGAGGTACGGTAACTCTGTGTGGTCGGTGAAGATGAATCTTGTTCTGCCATTAGGAACAGTAGAGAGGAGCAATGACGCTAGGTCTTTGATACCATGAGAAAACACCTGCAGAAAAGCAAAAGAAGAAACACAGAGAAGAAGAGCATAGTATTTTCTGTGGAGTAATTAGTTTCTGTATTTCTCCATACTAATCTAGCGATACAAGATGGAGTGATATGTAAGAAAACAGTAGACATGTAGTTGGAAAGGAATCATAATTTGTTTTTGACAGAGAGAGTGGAGCAGTCCTTAATGGCTGAGTTAGATGGAGTAAGATATGCTATATAGAACCTGCAGTTCATTGGACTGTCGTGTTAACATTAACAAGGTGTTAAAAAGAGGGATATCACTACGTAGAATCTGAAATGAGAAATCACATTGGAAAAAGAGGTGCGAGATATTCTCCAAATATGAATGGCACAAAACTTACAACAGAGAAGCTAAAATATTCCTTGCAACAAGCACATCTGCTGTTTTGAAGGCCCTAGAAAGAGCCAACTAAGAGAACACTGAGAATCTAAGTGCATATTTGTTGTGCCAGATACTTTTAGCCCTAGGAATCAATTCAATACCATGAACCAAAAAGTAATAAAAATCCCTCATGCTAGGCTTCTGACAGCCCAACCATAAAACCTGCTGTCTGTTGCTATTCATAATAGAAATTTTCTCACAGAGGAGCTGAAACCAGCAATCAGGCAAGTCCCATCTTCCATTAGTAATAATATTTGAAAAAACTAGGTTAGCAAGAACATATATTGGCGATTGAGCGCTGTTAAAGTAATTTATCATTGAAGTGCCAGCAATCCACGGATCCTAGAGGGCAGGTAAGTTGCAGTTAGCATATATTTGCAGGCTAAGATTAGGTTTCATAATTTTAGCAATTGCTTTTAGAGCTTTCCAGACCTTAGAGGCTGTAGTGGAGATAAGCTTCCTTAAAGAAGAATATTTGAATTTTCGTCATGAAGCAAGTAGGGAGTCATTTGTAAGGAATCTCCATATCAGAGCTTAATTGTAAACAAAAATTAAATCATTCAAAGCAGGAATATCAAGTCCACCATATCGTAAGGGTCTATAACGTAATTTTCCAAGTGATCAAATGTAATTTTTGGTAGTAGCATCTCATGAAATAAGAACCTGGCACTAATTTAATTAAGGAACTTAATGCAAAATTTAGGTATAACACATCCTCTGATCCAATAGGCTATGGTGTTCTAGATTGTAAATCTAAGGAACTTTATTTCCCAGCAAAAGAAAGTGACTTTGCTCTCCAACTATCAATAAGCTTGGAAACTTTATTCAAAAGCGGTTATATATCTGAAATATGTATTCTTCTAGTGGCCATCGGTATACCCAGATGCATAAGGGTGTTAGTAATGTTTGTAATATTTAAAATGCTACTAAAAGGGCCTTGATTAGGTGTGAGTTTTGAAAACAGAATGGAGCTTTTGTTTAGGTTAGTAGAAAGCCCAGAAGAACTTTTGAAGAGTTGCAGGATGTCTCTTAATGCATTTAAATTGTTTTGGTTGGCTAAGCTAAAAACAAGCAAGTTGTCGACATACAACAGATGAGAGATCTGATTTATCCCCATACTAATACCAGAGAATTTCCCACTATAAATAAAGCTCTAAAAAATATTATAAAGGCCATCATAGTAATACAAAATAGATACCTGGAGAGTGGATAGCCTTGTCGCATGCCAGAAGATTATTGGAAAAAACCGTCAAGATCCCCAATGCTGCAAATCAAGAAATACACATTATCCATACAGGCTTTAATTCAACCAATAAACATTGAAGGGAAGCCTTTTTGCTCAAGCCTTTGCAAAACATAAGATCCAGTACTAAATCAAAAGCTTTGTAGATGTTGAATTTTGCAAAAAAAAGATGCTGTCTTTTAGATTGAGGGAATTCTGATGACAGCTTACAAGCTAAAAGGATGTTATCTGTGGAGAGCCTCTTGTCAATAAAACCAGCTAGGGAGTTATGGATGATATGAGGCATTATGAGTTTGATTCTAGAGCTTAAAATTTTAGCAATGATTTTATAGAAGGTGTTACATGGGGATATAATTCTATAGTTAGACTATGCCAGTAAATTGATGAAATGACTGTAGAAACATTCTCCTTTTATTTTTAGGTTATATGACCATTTCCTAGGCAATTGAATACCTTTTTTCCCCAAGCTGAGTGTAAGTTGGATGGTAAGTAAGGTGTCTTGTATTCAAATAGAACAATTGACTTTAGTGACCTTAGCACCCTAAATAAAAATGAAGATTTTTATTTTTATCGATGTTTTAGTAAAATCGTAGTTAGAGAGGCTTTATAGAAAATGAAGTGTGGAAAGACTGTTGGACTTGATGATATCCAATAGAGTTGTGGAAATGCTCAGGAGATAGAATGAATTTATTGGCTTACGAAAATTTTTAATATTATTTTGAAAACTAAAAAGATGTCAAATGAGTGGAGGAGTGTGTTGATTTTTATTTTTAAAAATAAAGTTGATGCACAAGAGTGTGTGAATTATATATGAATTAAGTTAATATTTCATACTTTAAACCTATGGGAGAGAGTTATTGAGCAAAGGTTACGACTTAATACTAATGTTTCTCAAAATTAATATAGATTCATGCCGGGTAAGATCTACTATGGAAGCTATACATTTATTAAGAGATTTGATGGAGAAGTATATAGAGAATAAGAAGGATCTATATATGATATTTAGTGATATAGATAGAAGTTATGATAAAGTTCCAAGAGAAGTGCTATGGAGAGTTTTAGAAAATAAATGGGTTAATAATGTTTATACTCAAGCTCATATCATTTTGCTGTAGTCATGGATGTTCTTACTAGACATGTGCAAGAGGATGTACCCTAGTGTATGCTTTTTGCTGATGATATTCTTCTTGTTGACAAGACTAGAGAGGGACTTAAAGGTAAACTTGAATTATAGAGATCAACCTTAGAATCTAAAGGCTTTCATTTGAGTGGATCTAAAACTAAATACATAGTTTAATTTTAGTAGTAATAGATCTAGTAGGGGGATCGTGACTTTGGGCGATCAAGTCATTAATAAGAGGACACATCTTAGATATCTTGAGTCTATTATCCATAGTGATGGTGAAATAGATGGGCATATTATTAGTAGAATTCAAGTTGGATGGTTGAAGTAGAAGATTACATCAGGCATGTTGTGTGGTAGAAAAATACCCCTCAAACTTAAAATGAAAATTCTATAAGATGGTGGCGTGACCTGTAATGCTTTATGATGTTGAATGCAGGCCATTAAAAGACAAACATAAAATTAAGTGTTGCAGAGATGAGGATGCTCAAGTGGGTGAGTGATTTTACTCTTAGAGATAGACTACGAAACAAGCATATATGTGAAAAGGTTGGAGAAGTGATGGACCGACCGATTTGGGAGGTAATTATAAAGTTTCCTAATCAAGAGGGAGCTATTTAGGAAGTTTCTTAATCAAAGGGGAATTGCTTGAGAAAGTTTTAATTACAATTGTGAGAGGATTATTTAGGGTAATAAATCTAATTTGAATTCAAAATCTAAGAGAGAAATATTTAAGAAAAGGGAGGAAGAATCAAGGGGGGAATTGTTTTGGAAAGTTTTAATTATAATTGGGAGGGAATTATTTAGGGCAAGATATCTAATTTGAATTTAAAATCTAAGAGGGAATTATTTAGGTAAAGGGAGGAGGAATCAAGGGGAATTGTTTAGGAAAGTTTTAATTACAATTAAGAGGGAATTATTTAGGGCAAGAGATCTGATTTGAATTCAAATATGAGAGAATTATTTAGGGAAAATGAGATGATTTATGAGGGAATTAGTAGAGTCTATTTAAGGCTAACAATAGGGTAATTTCAGGATCATGTTTTGAGTTTGCTAAAATTAGAATTTCTTAAGTTGTAAGGGCTCTAGCCGTTGGCTAGGGATTTGGGAGAGCCAGATGTTCCTCTTCAATCAAATATATCTTGTTTTCTTTTTCAGATTTCTTGCAATAAAAAGAGTTTTGGTTGTTCTTTCTAATTTCTTATTGCCGTTCATTGATTTTGAGAAAATTGCATCCACTTCCCATCAAATAGCTCCAATGGAAGATAAGATTAGAGAGAATCGCCTTTCATGGTTTGGTCACATAAAACTGATACGGGAGAGGGCAGCAGGCCGGTCCATCAAGAGCTAGACTAACAGGGTGGAAAGGACAAAGGATTCAGCCCCCTTGTGGGGCCCATTAAATCAATCATTACATATATGAGAAGAGGAATTAAGGAAGGGATTAATTAGGAATGATTTTCTAATTGAAATTCAAATTGGAGAGGAAAATATATTAGGAAAGAGGGGCTAATTTAGTGTGGGCTCCGAAAATTCGCGCCCTAGCCTCTCTTCGACCCCTTTATTTTCTGTGGCGGTCGAGGGGAGTTTTAACAAGTTTAGATTACATGGTAAATTTTCAGAAGACAGATTGAGTTTTAAATAAGACATTACCCGGAGATTTCATCCTCATTTTACGAGGACTTTATTAGGGGTGTCAATATTTGACACGACCCAAAAAACCGATCCAAACTCGACCCGAAAATTCTGGGTTTGGGTCAACCCATTTGGAAAATGGGTCGGGTTTGGATTTCAAAAATTGACCTGTTTGAAAAATTGGGTCGAGTCCGGGTTAACCATCTAACTCGAAGCTGACCTAGATCTTATATGACTCCCCCGCCCAGGCACAGTCCCTCGCCTCCGCCAACCCGCCTCCACTCGTGTAGGCGTAGTCCTGCAGGCTTAGGGTTTGCTTTTCCTCTTCTCCTGTTGTTCATACCTAATTGACTTCGCCTGCTTCGCTCTTGTGAGGTGAAGTTTTGAACGAGTCGATAAAACTCCACCTCCTTCGACGAAATTCCTTCTTGTCAGGTCAAAAGTCATGACAGCTTGCCATTATGTTGTTGGATCAGAAGTAACGACGATGACGGGAGGGACTAGGGGGCTCTCTCATTGCGAAGGTAACCAATAAAAGACTTCTTTGCCTCCTTCGACGACGTTCCTTCCTATCTGGGCGGAAGTCACTAGTCGAGTCAGCTCACTGTTCTTTTGTTGGATCGAAAGTAACAACAGCGTTGGGAGGGAGGGAGCTCATTGTGAAGGTAACCATTTTCTCCCATTCACGTGCTTCTTTGGCCAAATCTTGCAGACTCGCATCATGGTTTCATGTCAGGTTGGGTCTGGGTTGAAATTTCTGACCTGTCTACAAAAATGGGTCGAGTTCTGGTCAGGTCAAATAGTAGCAGGTCAAAATCGGGTTTGATCAAAACTCAACCCGCAACCCGATTTTGACACCCCTAGACTTGATTTGAGGTCAGGTTTCTTATAGGTGCTAGCCCCTATAGTTAATTACCCCTCCCCTCCCCCCCTCCACTCCCACCCCCACCGATAATAAGAAAAAACTTTCGATTAAGGATAGTCGTTGAATAAATACATGGTATACATAATATAGTGGTAGAAGAATTATATATTAAAAATTAAAATTAATCATCGCACACTTAAAACTGATGATGGGGGAATGACAATGAACTTGATCAAGATCTCATGGTTTCATTGTTCTGGGTCATCGTGGTCCCTTGTCTACTTAGTTAGAGGAGGTAATCGACCCAACCTGACCGAAGGATCCTTGTCGGCAGCCATGGGTTACTTTGTCCAAGGGTATCTTGTAGATTTTGAGTGAATGTTTGCTTAAGGGGATAGATTTGAGCCCACCTTAGCTAATAGAAAGGCTTTGTGCCCTATCAATTATATCCTATTGATTCATTACTAAAAAATTTAGAGCCATTGGGGAACATATGTGCTTTGGCCATGACCTTAATTTAGTGATATCATTTGACGGCAAAACCCCCTGGTTAGAGGGCTCCGGCCATAACTGTTTACTTGTAGAGTTGTAGTGTCATTTGGCAATAGGAAAATCGATTAGAGGATACGTGTCACGTCCTTACTAGTAAGAGATGGTTTGAGAATGAATCCTAGTGATACTTTCGACTGGATATTCGCTCTTTATGAGCTGAAGTGATTTTTAAACTTATCCACCCCAACAAACTGTTGTAGAGGGTGGATGAATTTTTGCTTTAAGTGTTTGAGGTATTTGTTTCAATTTTAAATATTAATATTTTGATAAACGTTGAGCTTTAAAGTTTGGTAAATCTTTAAGAGTTGACCCCTCCGGTTATGTAATCAACGTGGCTATCATCAGAAATTTTGGGTAATCTCATTTCATTATTTGAACCTTGTCGGCTCTATTAAATTGCTAACAGAGGATTGTGTTCAACTTGTAATTTTTAGACTTGGTGTATAGATATCAGAACCCAGGGTATTCATTTTAATATATGAATTTTTTTTATAAGAGACCTTGAAGGCTTAATGATGGGGACATCACAGCTTGGAAAGTCTATCAGAGGCGCGGCCGTCGATCTACGGCCACAATCATGCCAATATATTTTTAAGTCATCATATGTATTTGTTTTTATTTACTGATGTTTGTATTTGCTTTTAGCTATTTTTCCTTTTACCCCTTACTTAAGGGTGGTCATGTGTAAGCCTAAAGGGCATCATTGTCTTTTGTTTTTGAGTCCATTTTATGAGGCTATATATAACCATTATATTCTCTTTTCATGATTAATGAATGAATAATAAAATTTTTTACGCTGGTGAATTCTTGTGAGAGCTTGAGAGAGTTTGGGAGAGAAATCCCTTGGAGAGGGAATTGCATCACCCACCAGCTTGGAAGAGTCTGGGCTCGTGGCTACTTCTTTGTATCTCGTATTCTCTTTTTTTTTCCCTCAACCCTTTCCCACCACCGCGAGCTACCTCACCCCAAGACGCCGACTCTTCAAAACCTCCACCGTCGGCCAACTCCCCACCCCACCACTAGCCCACTTCCCCATTAAGCCGTCGACCAACCTAGTTGGTTTCCTTGATTGGGTGATCCATCCAACCCCTCCACCTCCACCAAACCCTACATAGCCGCCGATTTCACCCCTCTCCATTGCCACCAATTTCCTAATTTCCACATGAATACTTTCCTTTCTTGCTTAGCTTCTCTTTGGAAAGTTATTTAATTTCAATCATTCAATTCAAATTTGAATATTTTCCTAAAATAGAATCCTATTTTAGAAAAGTTTCTAAAAATCAAATCTAAATTGAATTTAAATTAGATTGGAATTAAATCTAGTTCATTTAATTGGTGGATCCTACTTAAGCAAGCCTTAATACACTTGTTTAATTCCCCAAACCTCCCCGTATGCTGGCGGCCCCCTCTTTGATTCCTACGGAATTATTTTCAAAAGGCTAGCTCCCATCTTGGAAACAATTCAAACCCTCTCTCTCTTGGCCGCCCCACCCCTTTTCTAATTCCTCCCAAAATCTCTCCAAACAAAAGGGATTAATTAGAGAAACAATTGCTTGATTTCCCTCTACCTCTTTTCTCCTAAAATCTTAACCTTGTTCTCTCTCCACACCCTTATCCTTGGCCGGCCACATCTCTTCCTCTTTCCCTCTTGAATTTCTAGACAAACTCCCTCTCAATAGGAGTCTTCAAGGGAAGCAACGACGATCATCTTCAAAATTACAACTCTTCGGAACCAATGAATGGCCGATCCCGATCTTGATTCCATATTCATTTACAACGAGCAAGGCAACGTCGACATTCTCCGGTCAACCTTCTTCGACGTCAACCCGGAAGTCAACAACTCATTCGAAGAGTATTTGGACCGCACAATCTTCACACTATCCGAAGCAATCGAAGAACAACTTGCCAACGTTTAGTGGCAAATTATTTTCGGACCTCGACAAGTTTAAACTTCTTCCCCTATTCATTTATCTTCTTAATCCGCTAACCTTGTAGGTGGTAATTTAATTGCAAGGTTTCGTGCTTCACTCTCTGCCTCCTCTTAGTAAACGTAGGATTTGAGTTTGTTTTCTATGTTGCTTATCTCAATGTTAGATTAGGGATTTTATTGAATAAGCTACTTGATTTGCATCTTGTTGAATTTCTAAATTAATTTGGTGATTTAAGTTCATAGCTTGTGATTTTGCCTAAGCGTAGCTACCCTTCATTCGTTTTCTATTGTCGTTTAGTGGATCATAGTTTTAATTATTTTTCTCTTATCTTAAACGTGCAATTTCTTATTACATTCATCTATAGCATACTTAGTTCTGCATCACCTAATATGAACATGTAAAATCAAATACTCCGGTTGGCGGTACGACCGTGTATTTGTTCGACGGTTTAAGTTGTGTCAACTTTGGTCAATTCAAAGAGGAGGATCAGACTTGAATTTAAATTTATTTTTTGATCTGCGCAACATCCTCTGATGTCATGAATGTAAATACATCACGTTTATCAGGGCCCATGAGGGTACGTGCTTTTGAGTGTATTTCGCATAATGTATTTATATGGTGGCTATACATATGTAATGCAGTGGATGTGTATGACATATCTACGTATTCATATACAAACTTACATATTCATTTGCATATTGCTATACTTGCAAATGTATTTGTATGTTTGCATGTATACATATTTATTAACATATGCATTTGTGCACTGCTTTTCATGCTTACGTGATGTTTTTTTGTATGTTTCATGGTGGTTTAATGCTTAATGTATCGTATAGTGTATTTGCATGTTGGCATAATGTGCTACTATGATAGTACATTTTTGCATGTTGGATGGTGTGTTTACATAATTCATTTTGCATGTTGCAGAGTATATATTCACAGTGTGTTTGCATGTTAGATATATGTGTATTATATCTATATGTAACTTAATGCATAATGCATTTTCGGATAACATGCACTCATGATGCATTTGTATTGTATACTTGTAGGCCTTCCAAAGTGTTTGCATAATGTGTATGCATATTCTAAATGCATTAGTATATATTTCAATACACACTATCGGGATATTATGTGTTTCCCAAGATAATGGCACACTTCTTAAGGCAACAATACATCTCTCAGGGCTGTTATACACTTCTTGAGGCTATTATATACTTATCAAAGCAGTGGTATGTCCCTTGAGACAATGCATTTAAATTTAGTGAATTATATTATGGTGCATGAGGAGGGCCTTCAAAACATTTAACTATAATCAATTGCATTGGTGATTATCATTTGAAAAATGTGCAAGATTCCATTTAAGAGCCTATCAAACGCCTTTTGTCCGCTTGTACGGGTGTTGTGTATTCGGCGACGTTATTTAGTTCATTTCATCTTCTGCAAGTTGTCATTTTCTCCAACCAAACTTATAGGAGCGTGCTTTTGCTTGCAAGTGAGCTATAATTTTTTATGTGAGTCCTCATCATCACTTGTAAGCAGGCCAATTCATTTGATATGGTGGTTTAGCACTACGAGTTCCTTGCTTCTACTTACAGGTGAACTATTGTCTACACTACAAATTCTCCTGCTTTTGCTTGCAGATGAATCGTAGTTTTCACTACAAATTTCCCGCTTCTTCTTGCAGATGAATCATAGTGTTGTGTTACGACTCACTTGTTGCTTGTCACAGGCGAGCTATCGTGCAGTGTAAATTTTGTTACATTGTTGTATGTAGTAAACTGTGTTAAGTGTAAATCTCTCAACATTGCTTATGGATGAGGTTATTCCGTGCATCATAAGTTTGTGCTTTCTACCCATGAGCAAGCTATATTCATCATAAGTCTACTACTTTAATTCATAGGTAGACTATCATATGTATAACAGGTCTTCTAGTGTGGCTTGCAAGTGGGATTGCTGCATGCATTTCAAATCTTCCACTATTATCCGTGAGCGGGCTGTATTAGGTGCAAGTCTTCCCGTGTTGCTTGTAAGTGGGACTATTATATGCATTACAAGCTTATGATCTTTACTTGTTGGCAAGTCACATTTACCACGAGTTTGCTATTTTGACTTGTATGCAGGCTGTTATGCACATGATGAGTCTTATACTGTTACTCATGGATGTTTGCATTTACTTGTAAATGGGTATCGTATGCATGGCAATTATCCTATTTATACTTGTAAGTGATCAATCACAATCACAACTTATCCATTGTTGTTGCTCACAAGAGGATTAGTGCACTTATCTACCAGTTAATCATCGTTGATTGTAGACATGCTACATTCCTTGTACATGAGCATTGGTGAATCATTATATTCATTGCATATTAACTGTCATTGTTCATGGAGGATTTCCGTACTTTCTACGAGTAAATTGGCATCGATTACAGGGGTGTTGTTATATTCATTGAGCATTCTTCACATTTTTCTCATGAATGTCTTTCATTGTAATTATCCCTACTTATTTGTAGGCATGATTGAGGTGAATATAGTAGATCAATTACTATTATTCATAGATGAGCTACGGGTTTTGCTTCATCGCTTGTAATCAGATTACATGTTCTTATTAATTGTTGCTTATTGGTGAGATGTATTGAAGTTTTCTTGGTCCACCACAAGTCCTTGCTCACGCAATTTTATTTGATTATTTATTATTTTGTGAATTGCAATTTTATTTTAAGTATTTAAGTTTGGTTCCTTATAATTTTGTTGTAATCAAGTCCCCTGTGCTTTTGTTCAAATTTTGTTCCTTGTCAATCTGAATTCTAGCAGCCTCCCGGTGTGTCCCCCATTTAGGAAAAATTTGGGGAGTCTAGGCCTGCCCACCATGCCAAGAAAAACGTGCATGATCGATGTCAACTGACACCTCAGTCATGGTCTTTATCTTTTCTTTAATATTTTCTTCCTTTTTTATTATTAATAATAATAACAATAATAGAGTAGTGGAGAAGGTCTGAGTGGGCTATTTGGGTTGAACAGAAGAGTGAGGGAGAGTTTTTTTTGTAGGGTTGTAGTTTGGAAATGTGGGGCAAGAGTTGAGGTGTGGTGGTGGGCTAGTGGTTTTGACGGTTGGGTTGTGGAGTAGGTGTGTGTATGGAAAAGAGGTGAAGATTGAGGTTAATTCACTTGATGTAGCTGTTTGGGTTTGCTGTAGTGAATGGAGTTCGGCCTGTAGTGGATGGGTTGAGGGAGATTGGATGGCTGAGGTGGTTGCAGGTCTGGGAGGTAGTAACGAGCTACTTACTAGTAGTGGAGATGGCGGATTAAAGGGCTTCGACCAATCTGCAGCCTGCGTGAGGTTGGCAGTCAAACATGAGCTGCTCAGGGTTGGGGAGATTAGACGGATCAGAGGCAAGGAGGATGAATCGGGCTGGCGACGTTAAGTCAAGCTACTGGATCAACAGGATTAAACAACTGAGTTATGGCTTGAGGGACAGAGGAAGAGTCGTGTGGGTTGGTCGGCTTGTTAAGAGGAATATCAAAGTAGTAGGTTGACCGAATGGTGGGATTGACTAAGTGATGTAGGCAAAGGGGGGGTCAACACAATTCTATGGAGCCTTGGCTGATTTTGGTTTTGAGTTTAGTTGTTGAATTTTTAGTTGGTGCAAGCTCATTAATATCTAATAGAAGAGTAGCTCATTATGTCGAGCTGTGAGTTTCGGATGGGCTTGTGTGGGATCGATATTAGAGATAGGGGCTATGTGCGGGAGGAAGATCGATTTGCGAGCATGGAAGGTTAGGATCAGGCAGAGGCTACGGGATCGGCTTGTCAAGAGTTTGGCTGAGAGAGTTCATGTGCTTCTTCGGCTCTGTTTCGTTCTTGTTTTATCAACAAGAGTATCAACAACAACGGGAGTGTGATGGAGACGAGCGAATCATAAGAGAAGACATGAATGGCGTTGATGTTGGCTCCGAACAGCAGATAAGCATCCTTTTTTCTTCTTTTTTAAATTAAAATTTTTTATTTATTATATATTTGTCTCGATTTGCATGTCGTCACCTCAAACTTCGCACCAATTTTCCCATGTGAGATCCTCTAGGCGATATTACAATTGTTTCTATATAGTTCAAGTGTTTCGAACGCAACGGTGAAGTGTGTTTTGCGATTGGACGTCGTTTGGGCAGTGTTGAACAATATTTCATGCGTGCATCGTCAGTTTCGATCATCTTTGCCCGATTTGGCTGTGAGGGGCTCTCTCTTAAGTAAATTCGATGTTCTGATCGCATTTGGCTGGTCCATTTGGCGATCTGAGGTGGTTTGAGCATTTTAGTGACATTTCACGTCGATTTTAATTGTTTTTGTGCTCACTTGTGTATGGGTCAACATTTTGGAAGGGATTAATTTGGAAGGATTTACTAATTGAAATTCAAATTAGAGAGGGAAATATATTAGGAGAGTGGGGGGGGGGGGCTGATTTAGGAGGGAAATAAGAGAAGCTTATTTGAAGGCTAAGTTGAGGGTTTATTTTGTTTATGCAGAATTTTATTTGAGAGTTGCTATTGTTTTCTTTTTGTAAGAGATTCCTAGCGGCGTCTAGGTTGTTTGGGAGAGCCAGTCTACCTCTCAAATTATAGATCGCTTGTATCTTTTTCTTATTGAAGTTATAATAAAAAATCAGCCATTTATATTCATATTTCTGCAATTTTTTCATTATGTGTTTGTTATTTTTGTCTCCAAGGCATATAAAAAATGTTTGCCTTCTGATGGCCCGGTTAGCAGAGTAGATGTATTAGATTTGACCTAGGTTAAAAAAGGTAGAGGCAGAGCTAAAAAGAATTTGGTTAGAAGATATCAGGAATGACCTTTTTTTATTAGATTTAAATGAGAATTAGACTCTAAATAAGACATAATGGAGAAAAAGGATTTATATTGCCAACCCACGAAGTGGGATAAAAGCTTGATGTTGTTGTTGTATTTGAACAACATTGGGAGTTTAACAAACCAACAAGAGTGCCATGCTAATGTTGAACATCTAAATGCTATCATTAGAAAACCCGTTCATATCACAGGAAAAAAAAGGCAAAAAGTAGAAAGCATTATTTAACAATGTTAGCCCTTGTATTAGCATATAAACTCCTTCCCCATCACCCCATGGTATATTTACAGTTAAAGCCTCTTTGGTCTAACAATTCAGACTTGTAATTTAATTGTCCTTTCAGAAAGTAACTAATTTGTTTTCGCTCTTTTTTTATAAAGGTATTGGATATGCTCTAGCGAAAGAGTTTTTAAGAGCGGGTGACAATGTCTTGATATGTTCAAGATCAGGTATGAACTTGCATTCTCCTCTTTATATGCATAAATATCAAGCAAGGTTATTTTTCACTGTCTTTAATAGCACGTAACATCGATCATCCAAGGGAGAATCTTTATAGAGTTTCTCGATTCGTCTCTTTAGAAGGGATTTAGTAGTGTCCGGTCTTTCAAGTAGTTTTTTTATTCTCTTCTCTTTATGATCTTTCATGTTGCTATGGAAAGCAGTAAAACTCTCAGTTTTCCATTTTTTGCAGATGAACGTGTAGAGTCAGCTGTTCAGAACTTGAAAGAAGAATATGGGGAGCAGCATGTGTGGGTATCTTCTGCATAGCTGTTTTCACTTGATTTCTATTCTGTCAATATTATTGAATTGTTCGAGATAGCTTTATATATGCTAACTAATCATAGCTGTGTTGCCTGATTCAGGGAACGGTTTGTGATGTTAGAGTGGGAAAAGATGTCAAAGAATTAGTTGCCTTTGCTCGTGAAAAGATGAAATATGTTGATATATGGGTTGAATATGACTTGCAACTGATTCTTTCTAATCTTTCCTTATTAATGTTGTTCATGCTCTTGAATATATCTAACGTGTTAGAACATTGTATAGATAAATAATGCTGGATCAAATGCATACAGTTATAAGCCATTGGCAGAAACTTCTGACGAAGATCTTATGTAAGCTTTTGGCTTCGTTTGGGACTGTTTTCTTACTGCTTCTTAAAACAGCTTTTTAGTTCAAAAATTTTAATATTTGAACTAGAAAGCTGCTTTAAGAAGCTGTAAGAAAGCCGTCCCAAATAAAGCCTTCATCTTCAGAAAACTGCAGCCATTCTTTGTTGGTTGCATGATGTTGTGAGTTAGTCAAACATATTTAACGTGCGTCCATCTTTTTTAAGGGAAGTTGTCACAACAAACACCCTTGGTTTGATGATTTGCTGTCGTGAGGTATATGTCAAGTAATAGCATCTTGAAAAGTTCAAATTGTTATCTGTAACCTATTTTTCCTAATGTGCTTCTTAGCTCCCTGATTATTTCAGGCAATAAATTTAATGCTCAGCCAGCCTCGTGGTGGTCACATATTTAACATTGATGGAGCTGGGTCAGATGGAAGACCAACTCCAAGGTATGCAATTTTTTTTTCATTTAGTTGGTCACAACAGTACAGATCCTTAGCCAGATCTTGAACGAATAACGTTGAGTGTTTTGCGATTGAATGCTAATTGATCATGTATTCGGTTGCAACTCTCAGGGTACTTAATGAATCACTTGTTATGCGAGCACCCTTTTTATATTAAAAACGAGAAAAGGTTTGAGGTTGGGCTATACTTGATGATGAAGGATAATTTTCAAACTCCGATGGGGTGGATTATTGTGTCTGTGATCCTCTTCTGGACCTTCATGATGCTTGTTTTGCTTGGATCGCCTCTCTGTAGAGGGGATACTAGCAAGAATTGAAGAGGTTCTGATAGTTTTTTAGCCACTAGTCAAAGGAGAGGAGAGTGCTGCAAGTCGTGGAAATGAAGAGATGGGTAAAATACACTGCATAAAGAATTGTTTCGGTACGGATGCCAATTTGTTGGTTTTCTTATCTTGGGTATCTTCAGGTATAGGTTCAATTTTGTAGGTTTTGTCTTTAGGATTTCTAATAAGCTGATCCATTCTCCACGACTATAGAATAAACGCCATGGATTAATTGAAAGTCATTTAATTCCTGTAGTAGAGGAAAACCTAAAATGCATGTTGCTGTGCAAGAAATTGACTTGAGAGTTTGTAGGCCAGCTCGAAAGAGCAAAGTTGAACATGGAGACTTCTTATCAAAGCCACATAGGTAAACATAATGATAGCATTTATAAAGGAATTTTGTGAAGTTTAGAACTTTTTTCACTTTAATAGAAAACTGTATATGATATGCTTAGACCGGTCCAGCTGGCCCAACCCTTGGGCGGGCTCATCCAATGTAGCAGGCGGAAGCTTGCTGTGCCACAGACTCCAAATCCCGCCCCCTTGGGAGTGGGGCCCACTGCCTAGGGGAGAGAGAACGGGGGGTTGTTTAGTCGTTTTGGGTTATTTTTATGTTTTTCTTTAAATGGAAATTTTGATTAGGGTTAGGGCATCTGATTATTGGCTGAATTTGGTTTTGGTGCTTGGCACTCTTGGTCTCTGATGGTGTCTTGAGTATTGGGAGAGATAGATCCTCCTCTCAAATAGAGGATCAATTTTATCTTCGTGTTTCCGTTCCTTTTCATCAAAATAATATGAATTTCCTACTGTTTTCTTGGTTTTGCTTGGGGATTTGTGGAGAATTTTCGCTGTTTTCCCAAGATCGATATGGTTCACTTGAAATCGATAAGTGTTTCCTATCAAATTAGTATCAGAGATGTTTTCAGGGCTATTTTTTGTGAATTCCTGCTGCAGAATTTTTGTCCAAAGTGTGTTTTTTGCTATTTTTGGGGTCGAGATCCAGATTTCTTGAGATTAACAAAAATTCGGGTATCGATGGCGGCCAAGAAGGTGGATGCCTTGAAAGTACGACTTGAGGGGGAGATGTACCAAATGAAAGCGACAGTGAAGGAGAGAATTTCCTCCATGGAAGGCAAATTCTTGGATCTTCAGGAGATGGTGAAGAAATATGGGATCATCAACACTAAACAGCGGCATTGGAGGAAAGAAGACCGGTAGGGAGAAATACGAATTTTAAAATTCGTAGGGATGAAAATGATGTGGAGACCGTAGAGTGAGAGGGGAGAAGACCCTATATGGAGCCCTTTCTAGAAGGAGGAGAGAGGTGGGAGGTATGGATATGGGGGTATGAGCCAAGGCGTGTTGATTAGAGAAGAAGGAATGAAAATTATGGCTAGCATAGTACTGATTTTGAAGGAAAGATGGGGGAATTCAAAGAAGGGTTTGAGTATGAACATGGCAGGAAGGACAAGGACACTTAGTGAAAAGGAAAATATGGGGGAATTAGGAGAAACGGAAGGGATCCGAAGGTCCGGAAGCTGAAGATACCCATTTTTGAAGGGGAGGATGCACATGGGTGGATCTACAAGGTAGAGAGGTACTTCGCCGTCAATGGGTTGATGGAGTATGAGAAATTGACAGCAGCTGGTCTATGTTTGGAAGGGAAGGCGTTGGCTTGATACCAGTGGATAAACATGAGGAATCCGATACGGAGTTGGAGGGAGTTCAAAGAATTCTTATTGAAACATTTTTCGAACCAGCATAGGAGAGAACTTTTATGAGCAGTTCTTTGACCTAGTACATGTAGGCTCAGAAGTAGAATACCGCGAGAGATTTAAGTACCTGGAGAGTCGACTGGATTGGCTGTTTGAGACTGTTATGGAGGAGAATTTCATGAAAGGACTCAAATCAGAGATTCGGGCAGCAGTGAGAGTCATAAGGCATCGTGACTTAGGAGAGGTTATGGAGCTGACTCAACTAGTGGAGGATCAGAAGTACTAGGAGAGGGGAGCTAGAGGCAACAATTCAGTTGGCTCCTACAAGATGACTGCCACTCTCTTAACACCTAAGGGGATACACCGGGCAACCTTCGTGTGACCTCAAGGGAGAAGCCCGTAGGGGGAGGAAGTGAGGTGAACTTCAAAAGGTTGACCGAGAGGGAGATGCAGGAGAAGAGGGCAAATTGATTATGCTTCAGATGTGATGAGAAGTATACTCCAGAGCACAGGTGCAGGGACCAAACTCTTTAGGTTCTCACTGTCTGTGATGACGAGGAAATTGAGGGAGGTGGAAGTGAGATAGGGGTAAATGAGGAGGACAAGCTGCATCTTGACATGGAAAATGTCTCTTTAAACTCAGTGGTATGATTCACCCTGCGTCATACCATGAAGTTGAAAGGAAAATAGCATACAAGGAGGTGGTGGTGTTTATTGATTGTGGGACTACTTACAATTTCATCGCCAACGAAGTCGTGGACCAAGTGGGGGTGATATTGGTGGAGACAGGGAGCTATGGAGTGATGATGGTGATGAGCATACATGAGGTGGGGGAAGGTTTCCTAGTAGAGCTATAAAGGCTAGAGGGGTTCAGATTATATGAGGGTTGGGACATTCCTTCTTTAGTGTACCCCTTGATTCAACATTTCAGTGAGGTTTTTTAGCCACCTCAAGGATTGCCACCGCTGAGGGAGTAGGAACACGATATCACCCTGAAGGAAGGGAGTGCCACCCATCAATGTCAGGCCATACCACTATCCTCAACTTCAGAAGGATGAAATTGAGAAATTGTTTAGAGAAATGCTAGAGGCAGGGATTATCGGGCTTAGTGTGAGTCCTTTTTTATAGTCCAGTGCTACTGGTTAAAAAATGGATGGGAGTTGGAGGTTTTGCGTGGACTACATGTTTGTGAATAAGGAAACTATGCTAGACAAGTTTTCTATCCAAATGATAGATGAGCTACTGGATGAGCTGAGTAGGGCTAGGGGTGCAAACGAGTCGAGTCGAGTCGAGTTTAGGTCCTTATCGAGCTCGGCTCATTAGTTGGAAAGCAAGCTCGAACTCAAGCTCGTCTCAGTGTAAATGAGCTTGTCGTAAGCATCGTATTATGTTATAAAATTATTGTATTTTCTTATTTTGTGTATTTTCTTATTTGCCTAGGAAATCTTTTAATTTTCTTGCAAAAATTAGAGGTCTTCCTAATTTCTTGCTTGCATCAATTTGGTATCAGAGCCTAGGTTTGTGTCTTCCTAGGTTAAGTGTTTAAAAAATGGAAAAGGATAAAAACAGAGATCCAGTGGTGGATGAAAATCAGCCAGAAGATATTGAAGTGTCAATTCTAATGGATAGATGGATTCCATCAGAAAGAGATTCAACAGATCCGATACAAAACGAATTATACATACTACAGATGAAAATGCACTTGTGTATGGAGCAGTACATGAAGAACAAGCGACTTCTACAAGATCAATTCAAATAAGAATGAGAAGAAATCTTGAAAAAGTATGCGGCCAAAATTCAAGAGCTAGATGCAATGCCTTCAGAGCATACTCAAGCATCATCAGGAGATGAGCTCTTTCAACCAGGGGAGAATTGATGTAGGCAAAGGGGGGTCAAAATATTTTGGGTTTTAATTTTGGTGAGTTTGTTTTTCCTCTACTAAAAATCAGCTCATAAATGCTTAGCCACTACTTATTCAGTTCATAAATCTGAAATTAATTATGATTCATTCCCCCCCGCCCTTCTATGTGGCCCTTTGATTCCCTCCCCATGGTTCCTTTTCCCTTCCCTATGTCTCTTTGGTTTTCCCTGCCTGGTTGCCTGTTCTGGTTCCCCTGGTTGGTTCCGGCTCCCCTGGCTGCTGGTTTCGATTCCCTGTGCCGCCCCTTAAATTTCTTCTCTAGCTGCCTGTCCCGTGGTTGCTTTACCCGGCTTTATGTGTGGTTCTTTCGGGTGCTGTTCTAGAATGATTTCTGGCCTTTTAGTTCCCCTAATCTGATTGGTTAGGTTGGAGGTTGAATGGCTGCCCCCTTTTCTCCTATAAATATAAGGTGTTTTGACAAATAAGAAAATAATGTTATGTGACTAATTTTTGGATAAAACCTACGGGTTTCCTTGGAAAAGCTCGTGAGCTTGTTCCACTTCTTCTACTCTTCTTTTAGGAAAGCTTGCGAGCTTGTCCTCTCTTTCGTCTGGCTTCTTACCTTTTTCTTCTCTCCGCATTAGTCCACCCCACTTGTATCTTTTTTCTTAATCAAGGAATGCAACTTTAGGTGTTTTTATTTTATGATTGTAAGCGTTGTTTTATGTTATAAAATTATTGTATTTTCTTATTTTATGTATTTTCTTATTATCCTAGGAAATCTTTTAATTTGCTTGCAAAAATTAGGGGTCTTCCTAATTTCTTGCTTGCATCAAAGGTGTTCCGACCCTACCTCAGGAGATTTGTGTTGATTTTTTTATGATATTTTGGTGTGCAACAGGTCAAAGAAGAAACAGTAAGAGCATTTGAGGATAGTTCTAGAGGTGCTACAGGAGTAGCAACAAAGGGTCAATTTGAAGACATGTTGCTTTGCACAGGCCAGTATGGAATATTTGCGACATGTAATATCTCAGGAGGGGGGTTGTTGATCAGGCTAAGATTGAGGCTATATTGAGATGGACACTTCCCAAGAATCTCACGGAGTTGAGGCGATTTCTAGGGCTGACAAACTATTACAGGAGGTTCGTGAGGGGCTATAGCACCATAGATTGGCGACTGATAGAACAATTGAAAAAGGATAGCTTCTTATAGGGAGATAGCTTCTTATGGGGGGAGGCGGCCACAAAAGCTTTTGAGAGGTTGAAGAAGGTCATGATCACCGTACCGGTCTTGGCTCTACCAAATTTCACTCAGGTTTTTGTAGTAGAGACAGATGCCTCAGGGTATGGATTGGAAACAATACTTATGCAGAGCCCACTGCCCCCATCGGTTACTTTAGCCAGTTGTTGACAGCTAGAGCTAGACTGAAGTTAGTATATGAGAGAGAGTTGATGACAATTGTGCTAGCCATCTAGAAGTGGCAGCCTTATTTGTTGGGTCGACACTTCATTGTCAAGACATATCAACAGAGTCTGAAGTACTTGTTGGAACAGCGACTATGACAGAGGAGCACCTGAGATGACTGTCAAAGTTATTGTGATATGAATTTAAAATCCAATATAGACCTGGGGTAGAGAACAAAGCAGCGAACTCCTTGTCTAGATGTATGGGTGAGCTACAGGAGATGATCGTGTCGATACCACTGATGCTAGATTGGGGGGAGGGGGCATTAAGAAGGAGAGTGCACGGGATGAGGAGTTGAGAATAATTAGGCAGATTTTTTAAAGCATAGAAATAGGCGCCACCCTGGCTATTCTCTCAAAGGGGAGAGGCTTCTGTACCAGAGGAAATTTATGATGCTTAAGACATAAGTCCATATTCCACACCTGCTCCAGGAGTTTCATGGGAGTGCTGTTGGGGTCATTCAGGGGTGCAGAAGACTTACTTGCCTCAGAGTTGTATTGGAATGGGATGCACAAGGATGTGGAGGAGTTGGTAGCCAGTTGTGAAGTTTGTTAGAGGAATAAGTACATGGTCATGGCTCTAGGAGAAGGATTAGTACAGCCCCTTTCTCTACCAGATTGTGGGAGGTCTTCATGGATTTTATAGACGAGTTACCCAATATGAGGGGTTCACAGTGATTTTAGTGGTAGTAGACATATTGAGCAAGTATGCTCATTTTGATTCCCTTACGACACCCCTATACGGTAGTGACAGTGACATCAGCTTTCATCAGAGAGGTGGTCAAACTACATGGAATACCAAATGTCATAGTATTCGACAGGGATAAGGTGTTCCTAAGCCATTTTTGGAGAGAGTTATTCAGACTGCAGGGGAAAGTATTGAAGAGCAACGCCTACCACTCGCAGATAGATGGGCATACGGAGGTGGTAAACAGGAGCGTGGAGACATACTTACGTTGTTTTGTGTCGAAAACACCTCGGCTTTGGGTCAAGTGGTTAGCATGGGCAGAGTGTTGGTATAACACTTCGTATCATTCTGCTTCTCAGATGATCCCATTCAAAGTATTATACGAAAGAGATCCACCTCACATAGTGCATTTTGGGCAGAGTAGCACTCCAATTTCTTAAGTAGAAGAATAACTAGAAGAGAGGGATAGGGTGCTGGAAAAGTTAAAAAGGAGGGCTCCTCAACAAATTATGAAGACACGAGCCAATGTGTATAGGAAGGATATCCTTTTTGAAGGAAGGGATAGGGTGTTCCTGAAGTTTCGACCTTACAGACAAATGATGGTTGCTAATAGGAGGAACGAGAAGCTAACTTCAAGAAATTTTGGTCCTTATGAGATATTAGAGAAAATTGGAGCAGTGGCGTATCGTTTGAGGTTGCCCCCCACCACCACAATACATCCAGTGTTTCATGTATCACAGTTGAGGAGAGCTATAAGGGATCACACAGCGAGTTTAGAGTTGCTAGCAACATTGATTGAAGATTTGAATGTGGTGTTGGAAACTCTTGAGCTACAAGGGGTGTGCCAGGGAAGAGGGAGGGATCAAGGTGGTGTTGATCAACTGGAAGGACCTTCCCAATTATGATGCTACATTGAAGCCTTACGATAGGGTGCAACATCAATTTCCGTCTTTCCACCTTAAGGTAAGGTGGGTCTTTGGGAGCGAGGTATTGATGCACCTAGACTGGTCCAACATGGACCAATCTAGTAGGGACTAGTCTAGCCAACTCATCCAATACAATAGGCGGATGCCTGATGTGCCGTAGACTCCAAATCCCGTCCCCTTGGGGGTGGGGTCCACTGCTCAGGGGAGAGAAGATGCCCCTTAGGGAAAAGGTGGGGGGGGGGGGGGCTGTTTAGTCCTTTTGGGTTATTTTTATGTTTTTCTTTAAATAGAAATTTTGGATTAGGTTAGGGCATTTGATTATTGGTTGAGTTTGGTTTTGGTGCTTGGCGCTCTTGGGCTCTAGTAGCATCTTGAGAATTGGGAGAGATAGATCCTCCTCTCCTATTGGCTTATTCATATTTTTATTAGTTTAACCCCCTTTTCAGTATTCATTACCTTGACTGCCTACAAACATTTATTTAGCTATACATGCTTTTTTTTTCCTCTCTATCCAATCGATAGGCCTTTATAGCATTCTGAATTTGTTGCTTTTTAATGTATTTAGCCTGCTTTTGCTGATAACTAAGTGAATCACTACCATTTTTAATTTCCTTGGCTTTTTTTGTTTAGACGCTGAAAAACACTTTTTAGAAAAAGGAAGAGTTTAGACGCTGAAGCACTTTTTGTTTAGACGCTGAAACATTATTTATGCGCTGGATTTGGATTGCTTCTGTAATTTTGGTTAATATCACTCTGCATATTTTAGGGGAATGAATCATTGTCTTATTTGACCTTAAGCTTGAGCTCTTGCTTCATTAAGGACTCCTGTAAAACTATGGTTGAATTTTTCAACAACACAAAATAAAACCAAACAATAGATTCATTGGCCTTTGTAATTGTGATTATTATTTTTTTTTGGCCAGGTTTGCTGCATATGGAGCAACCAAACGTAGTGTGGTGCATCTGACAAAATCCTTACAAGTAGGCATGTTTCATTGCAATATATTTCCTTGATTTTTTTGCTCAGAGAGTGGCATTAGAAAAAAATCTCAAACCCATAAGAGTACCGAGTTCAGGGCTGCTAATCTATGGAATGACCACAACTAATGCCAATTTACTTTCAGAAATATGCATGAGTTTACTTGCATGATTGATTTGTGACGGTGTACTTTAGACCTTTAGGGCATACTAAATCCAATCATAAGAAGCATGCCCTTCTATAATGACAACCAGACAAGGATCCTTCAGTTCCAAATAAGAACTGGTTTTGGAATATATTTACATAAAATATGTATATCTTCACAGTGCATACAAAACATCTTTAAAGATACATGATTGTGATTTTTTAAAACCAATTAGTAGTTCCTTAAATTGTGGAGGGAAGTAGGTTAAATAATTGCAGTCTTATGTATGAAGATGATAATCGAGTGTTTTCCTTTTTATTGGAAAAAGTGATATATTATTATCCAGGGCTGTGAATTTAGGTCGAAGAACGAAGATCATCTGCAAATTATTATTATTATTATTAGTATCTACTCGGATTGAATTCTGACAAACTGTCTAACAGGCCAAGTCTAACTAGGATTGAACTTGAATTGAGTTGATTCTAGATTGGATCATGCTAGCTCTAGATGAATAAAAAAAAATGTTTGTATATATATTTATGAAAGTTGTGTGTGTACAAAGAAAGAGAGTATGTTTTATCTTAAAATAAAAATGTGTCTTATAAGATCGAAATATGATTGATTTTTGTCTTATTTTGAACTCAACCAACCTGTAACTAGATTTTTATTGGTTTGAGATCAAATCAAATGGCTTCAAATCATGTTTGTGGGGAATGGATCAACTTGAGGTCTGATCATTATTGCCCCGCAATCAAGTATTTGGTACCATGCTAAGAAAATTTTTTCTTTGTGATGGATTTTAGATAAATTATTCTGATTTTGAAGTTTTAGACTTGGTGTTGATTACTACATGTAGAAGCATCGGTACTTTTTTTTTTCACTTGTTCATTTAATGGAGATGCTAAGCCATATGGTTTGTATCTTTTAGCTTCAAACCGATATTATTACTTTTTAGCATTTGAATTTTAGGCTGAACTCCAGATGCAAGATGTAAAGAATGTCTTGGTACATAATCTATCGGTATGCACTTTTTCTTCCTTGATTTCTTTACAAGTAATGACTGCTAAGATGAGCTCTTACCACAATAATGTGAATTTACTTCTTACAGCCTGGTATGGTCACAACAGATCTGCTCATGTCTGGTGCCACAACAAAGCAAGTAGAGGCCTAACCCTGCAATTATATTTCATTTTCTTAGCTTGAAATATTCTCAGGCACTCTAACATTTCTCTCAATTTGCAGGCCAAATTCTTTATCAATATTTTAGCTGAACCACCTGAAGTGGTAAGAATTGCCTAGGAACTACAATAGATGTTCTCATGTCCATTCCCTCAGTTTTATCAATTGGGATTCTCTTCAACTTCACTGGATTAAATAATGCTTGCAAAACCAATAAAATCATCAGAAATATCATGTAAGTTTATTTGTCTTGGGACTGCCGTACTGGCATTATTGCCTTTTGCAACAAATTGATCTATCTAAAACATCGTGATGTCTAAATTAGTCTATCACATGCAAAGGTAATAAAAACCTCCTGATCTTCTTAATCAGTCCTCATTGCTTATATTGTAAACCTGGCATTTGGCTTATATTGGGTACAAATCGCCTATATTTAGCATACTTCTGCTTTTGTTGTTGCAACTTCTTAATTTTATAGGATTACTTCCAAATTTGGAATAAGGATCCAGATGCATATCATCTAGCTCTTAACTTTTTTTTTTTTTAAATTTATATTTGCGAATAGCTTTATATTACAAGTTTAGACCTTATACAGAATAGTGATGGATGAACTCAGGAATGAGAGAAATAAATTTGTGATGCTACAATAGACTTAGGCTGCGTTTGAGACGGTATTTTTATTGCTTCTTAAAACAGCTTTTTAGTTTAAAAATTAAAATTTTTATACTAAAAAATTGCTTTAAGAAGCAGTAATAAAGCCGTCCCAAATGAAGCCTTGGACTGTCCAAAACTGCTCCTCTCAACGCATGGGTTGAAAACATAGTTACGTGAAATTACATTTCACCTCATTTTGATGAAGGGCGACAGTTTAGTATTTTCTGAAATAAGATCGAGAATAGGCAGCAGAAATTTGGTTATTGCTGCGCAGTAATTATAATTTATGATATTAATTGTTTCCCATGCTATGAATATGCTGTTATGCTTTCTTTTTGAATTATAAAGCAATTTAAGAAGTTCAAACTATTTATTAGCCATAAAAATCTACTAATTTCTGTTGCTGTGCTTGTCATGGTTGATCAAGTGTTCCTTTTAAAGATAAGATCAAAATCTAAGATTAAAAAAAAAAAAACATTTTGTTGTTGGATTCTTGGATTCAATTAAAAATTTAAAAACTTTTTAGAAATCTCATTGGAAATGGACATTCTAATGGATCATTTGAGATTGAAATCTCTGATTGCTGAGTACGGTTAAAAGACGTACTAGCTTTTGTAGGTCGCCCTAACTGGGATCGTCTTTTATGGTTTGTTTTTGTTCTTTTTTTCAAGGGAATTCGAACAATGTCACCTCACTTTATCTCATCCACACTTTTGTTCATTGTAGTAAAATAAAATTGGCTCTTGGATTGTGATCATAGGTAGTCTATTTAATTTCTACCATTCATACCATCCTATAAACTTTAATATTTCATTCGATGCACCTAAATTTGTTCTATGGGTGATAGGCATGTAATATTAATGTTTTGGGTGTTAGATATGTAAATAACATAAAATAAAATTGTATGTATGTTAATCTCCCTAAAATTTACGTACATACCACTTTATTTCATGCTATTTACATATCTAACACCCAAAATATTAATATTACATTCCTACCACCCATATACAACTTTAATATTTGCGGGTTCTTTCTTTTTATAAGTACAAAGCTCCTTTTGTCTCTAAATGCATTGGTACTTCTTGCAGGTTGCTGAATATCTCGTGCGAAGTGTTAGATCAGTACCCACAAGTGGAAACCAGAAGCCAACCTACATTCGGTTTCTTACTGGCCTGAAAGCCTACTCTCAAATTTTTTCAGTTATTCTCATTCCCCTATTTGGTCTTTGTATTTGTTTTAAGCATTGTTGTTCCCACCTTGCAATGCTAAACAGATAATTTAAGGATGTCTTTCTTTTTTTTTTTCCAGAGAATTGCTTTTGGTGCTAGAAGAAACAGACACCTCATTGAAGATTGAAGAGTTCAATGATATTGTAAGTTCTAAAATATTCATGCCAAAGGATTAGGAGGTTGTTTGGTTAGTTGTCTTCTTTGACGTAATAATATGTTATCATAAAACAAGAGTTTATTGGTTTGGCGTTCTCTTATTTTAAGGCTATCTTTAACCGAAAAACTCAATTTTCGCTCCAAAATACGGTAATACTTCAAAATGCAGTAACTCGTCTCCAACTGAACTTAATTATCTAATATAAAAAAATATATATTCTTTCTCATACTTTATTTAACCTAATTTTTGGATTTAAAAAAAATAGCTTGTGAACAGTGCGATGTTCACCCTCACACGAATGATGTTTTTTTGGCGATCGGCTGGAGCAAACGACGGACTACAAACGAGTGTTAGTATTTCGGCTGGAGATGATCTAAGTCAATCTGAATTCCATTAGTAGGCAAGGCAGTGCTTAGCTGCAAATTGAACCAGATATATCCATCTGAATAACATTGAACCAGATAGATCCTAGAATGCTGACTGTATAAAAAAAAAAAACCCATTTTATGGCCATTCTTTTGCATTAATTGAGTGCATTGTTAGAGTTGATAGGGAAATATCACTTTTTGGCTGATTCATAATATCTGGATACAGCCATAAGAAGTCAGGTAGTTGTGCAAGTCTGATCATGGGACACAGTAATCCTTGTTCTGCTTATCGTTGCAGTTTCATTGTGAGCTGTAAGCAGCTGCATGGACATTGATGATCCTTGTCACATTTTAAACTATTAAGAGGAAACTCAGGCTAGAATATTGTGAATTCCTTTTTTTCTTATTAGTACTTAAGCCCTATGAAGCTATGTGCCTCTGACTGGAGAAATTATCCTGTGCGGACACCGGACGGTCTGGAGACCAACCAGAACACACCACATCACCCAGTATCATGCAAAAAAGTCACGTGGCGCGTTCCGGTTAGCCTCCGAACGCCATCCAGATCCGCACAAAATAATTTTTCCTATATATAATGTGTCTTAAGACATGTTTCTGAGACTATTGAGTTTTTTTGTTCTAGCTGGATAGATGGAGAACTCCACAGGGAATGCTGAATCTACTCACTGTCATAGGATGAAGAATCCATTTGTATGATATTAGGGATTTGATTGGCCATTGTTGGATTCTTTCATTTTATTTTGTATCTTATGACTTGCTGAAAGTTTATAGAATTTTCTATTATTTGTTACAGGTAATTACATGGGTGCATATGGGTCATTGGGTGGGAATTGGGTCATCTTTATGCATACATGAATTCAATGTTTAGCTGTAAATTGGTCTTTGAATGCCTTTCTATTACTCTTAAAATATTCACTTGTCCCGTGACTATTTAGGGTCTGTTTGATGTGATTGAAGTTTTTTGTAAAGATGTCTGCTCGATTATTATAAGAAATTTTATTTTTTTAATTATTATATGGTAAAAATATTTTTATTTTAATAAGAGAATAATATTTTTTTTTTCTTATGACTAACACTAACAGATTTGATTGTAAGAACATCTTTCTATCACATAAACTTTTAAAAAACAACAAAAAAACGTATAATTGAATGAAAGTATGACAATGATTTTCAAAATGAAATAATATTGAAAAAATTCGAAATGATCTCTTAGGTTTTATTTGGAATAGTTTTTTAAAATAATTTTTTAGTACAAAAATTCTTAATTTAAGAGATTTTTATATTAGAATTTTATTCCAAAAAAATAGTAAGAAATGTGTCTTATTGTTTTTTTAAAGTAGTTTTTTGAACTAGTAATTTTTGTTTTAAAAGTTGGTTTAGAAAGCTGTATCAAACGAAGCCTTAGGGTTCGTTTGGGACGGTTTTCTTGCTGCTTCTTAAAGTAGCTTTTTAGTACAAAAATTAAATTTTTTACATTAGAAAGTTGCTTTAAGAAGTAGCAAGAAAGCCGTATCAAACGAAGTCTTAGTTTGAGCTAAACAAAAGCTGTTTGTAGCACAAAAATAAAAAGGATCAATGCACAAAACAAGATTATAACCTATCATTTTTTTAAGGCTTTGATACACTTTTTTAAATTTTATAGAAAATAATGTGACTAATTGGAGTAGAATTTAGTAGTTCAATCAAGTAAAATGTCAAAGTATTTTGGGTTTTCTTACGAACCATGACGTTATATTTCCTAATTGCTTTTTTTTTCCTAAGAACTCTCATTAAATGGAGTAAATCTTCACAATAACTTTCTAGTAAAGTTTTCTTCTTCTTATACCGATATGAAACTTAGATTAACACTAATGAATTTGCTCCTATTTCATTTCTTCTTTTTTGTTTTCTAATTTGTTGCATGTGATTAAGATTTGATCAAGTTTGTTACAATTTGATTTTTAATTTTTGAGATGTGAATATTAGGCATTGTTTGGGATAATTTTTTTATAGTTTTTTAAATCAATTTTTTAGTAAAAAATATCTTGAAAGCAGTGAAAAAAAGTGGCAAAAAGTTATACCAAATGAAACTTTAGGCTTAGGCTTCGTTTGGGATTGACTGTCTTCCTGCTTTTTAAAGTGGCTTTTTAGTACAAAAAATTTAAATTTCTTGATGCTTCTTAAAGTTGCTTTCTAATACAAAATTTTAATTTTTTAAACTAGAAAGCTGCTCTAAGAAGCAGCGAGAAAGCCATCCCAAACGAAGCCTTAGTTTGAAACAACTATCTTACTGCTTTTTAAAATAACTTTTTAGTATAAAAATTTTTAAACTAAAAATTTTTGTACTAGAAAACTTTTCTAAAAAGTAGTAAAAAAAATTGTCACAAATGAAGCCTTATTCAATCTTAGATTTTTTATTTTTATATTAGTTTTTGGCAAGAGTTTAATGTACTTCTTGATTTAGCATAAAAAGGCATTAAAGTTTCACTAAAATGTGGTGGATTTCATAATTTTGATTCATTATGTATTTCTTTGTGCACCTCATCTTAGATTTGCATTATTAAGTCACAAACCTCAAAATATCTTGGAATAAATTACTATTATAATTTATGAGCGTATCACCATTTCAAATAAAATTAGGACATATTAATTGTGTCAATTAAAAAAATAGCAAAATATACAATATAAATAAATAAGATATTATATTTTTTACTCATAAAGACTTGAGATTACTTAATTAAAATACGTGGGATAAACTTAATAATCTGGAAAAGTGTTGCAAGTGAAACTAAACCTACATGGGTTGCCCTAAAACTTGAACTTAAAGGTATCAAGTCAGGTTTAGGTACACATTTTTTACCTATTTATTAAACAGGTTGAATTCAAGTTGATCAGGTTTTGGTCGGGTCAATTTTGGCTCAGAATTGAATCCGACTCGATGACTCATTTTGACACCCATAATTAGAAGCTGATCATAAACATGGTCCTGTATTCAACCAAAGGTTGAATTTTATCCTAAAATCATATTAAAGATGAGATCAATTCTATATCCATGTCCCACTTTAAAATAGAAATTAAACATTCAATCATCTGAGAACATGAATTGCGATTTGAATTTGAACCAAGTCTTGATTAAAAATTCAAATACTGAAAATAAACTCATTCATAACATTTCTTTCATTTCATCAAAATATATATACACTATAGTATATGGCTATAAAAAAACTATAGAATTGAATAATAAACTAATCATGACTATACAAAAATCAATAAAAGAAATACATATCAACTCTAATCATATCCTAAACTGCTAATTAATAAGCTTTTTCCCTTTTCTAGATCATGAAAGTTAGAAGAAAAATCACGGTGACCTCAAACAGCTCAAATAACTCATTAGACCACACAAATCAATCTAAATATCTAAATTCTTTTATTAAACATTTTTTAAAATATTAAAAGGAGTTAAATGTTGTATAAGATATCACAAAAAAGTAATACGAGCATAGCAATTATTCAATTATTTAAATAATAATACTAAGAAGATAAGCACATTGATATTCATATCATATTTTTTGATCCCAAACTGAATCTCAAAGGATTTTGATCTCTTATGACTCTCTTTATACTTGAAGCACCATAACATGCTTATATGCACCAGAGCATGGCTTATAGCCACCAGAACATGATTTTAAGCCATCAGAATATGTCTTATAAGCACTAGATTCCCGAACACAGATAGAATTTCAAACGATTCTTGCTTTTTATATCTCCGGTAGTCATAATTCAATTATATATGCCCATATTTCATCACATTATACCAATTAAAATATAATTGAGAATGTTTCAGAATTGCACAAATTTTTATAACGATAAACACCAGAAATTCCTACTGAGTAAAATTTACAATTCAAAATATAACAAAATTACTAAGAATTATATAAAATGCTGTTTTAAGATATTAATTGACTACAAAACTATTTTTTAGTGCCCATATTATTTTATATTCAATTAATATTACATAATTTCCAAAATATGTATTTTATAAAAAGTTTCCAAAAAATATTCAGAATTTTTATAATCTCAGTCTCTATAATAAATAAAAAGTAACACGATAAAAGTTTTTTCACTGCAAATTTATTCTCATTTTTTCATAACAAAAATATAATTTAATCAAAAACATAAAAAAAATTATATTTTTAAAAATTAAGATAAGCATAATGTGACCTACCTCAATCCGGATAATATTCCCAATTGGGCTGATGACTAAAAAATGTCCCTAAGTAGCTCAAACCCCTTCTTTCCTCTCCAAGTACGGTTGCTGCGATCCGATGAAATGGAATGGAATAGTGGTTTAATATATATAAAGTGTTGATAGTGGCATAGGGCTGTGATGCTGCCTCCTAGCGTTATGTCGGTGGTTTAAAATCTCAATTTTTAGAGCTGAGAGCACTACAATGCCACTATTTTGTGTACCGTACTGTAACAATGCTGAGGCGCTCGAACATCTAACATTGGGGCGCTCTAATAGTAACATTTCTCATATTTTAATGAAATTTACTCTAAACCCTTGGGACTCATTCTAAAACATACACAGTCATTTTCATGCACCAAAATACTCCCAATGACATGCAAATATGTTCAAAACTCAAAATTTAAAAAATTTAACTTTTATCAATGAATCATTTGACTAAATGTAAAACCTGGATGTATTGCAATTATCCTCTCCTCGGGAAAATATTATCCTCAACATTTCAAAACTCAGGTCTTAGATCAAATAAATAGATTAGGGTATAACTAACTCATCTCATACATTTATTCTCAAGTAGCTTCTCTTTTCGTTATACTCTTTCACTGAACTTTCACCATATAAATCTATTTACTTCTCAATTGTCTGACATCGTAGGCTAGAACTCTCTCTAGTTCTTCCTTATAACTCATATTGGGATGTATTTTGATGTCTTTAGCATATATCTTTTTTTTTCAGAATTATATATTCATTTTTTCAAAAGTGACACATGGAATACATTATAAATTTCAAACACGTAATTTATCAATTGTAATATATAGGCAGATTTTCAATCCTTTCAACAACCTCAAATGATCCAACATATCATGGACTCAATTTTTATTCTTTGTTAAATATATTAATGTCATTCATTGGTTTGATCTTTTCATATACAAAATCTTAAACTTTAAAATTTTGCAGCTCGATGCTTAGCATCAAAATATTGCCACTACCAGTCTTGTATATCCTTCAATCTATCTCTAATCAAATGGGTCTTTTCAGCAGTATTATCAACTGAGGTTAGCCCAATCAGATGTCTCTCTCCCACCACTATCCAAGACAGGGGTGTATGACACTTCCTACTATATAAAGCTTTATACGGAGTCATATATATATTTTTTTGAAAATTGTTATTGTACATAAATTCAATTAGAGGAATGTGATCTTCCCAACTACCATCAAAATCTAGAATATAGAGTCACAGAAAATCTTCTAGTACATGTATAGTCCTTTTAGACCGCCTATCAGTCTGAGGATGAAAAATCACACAAATAAAGTTTTGTACTCAAACCTTATTGAATGCCCCTCCATAATCTAAAGGTAAACCTATCATCCATATTAGAAATTATAATCTTTGATATCCCATGCAATCTGATAATCTCATGCATATATACATGTGTCAATCAGTCTATAAAATCAGATTGTCAAATCAGAATGAAATGGGTTGATTTCATCAGATGATCAGCTACAACCAAATTAACATCATGTATCTATCTCGACCTAGAGAAACCTATAGTGAAATCCATAATCACTTATTCTCATTTTCACTCTGGAATAGGTAACAATCATAGAAAACTCCATATCACTGATGTTAGGATTTCACTAACTAACGTACTTGACATTTTAAAATAAAATATGCAACATACTTCTGAATTCCATGCCACCAAAATTTATCTTTCAAATCACTATATATCTTATTGCTTCATAAGTGAATAATATAGCATGAATATTAAGCCTCGTGCAAAATCTCCCGTCTCATATCTCAAAAATAGGAACATGCATTCTATCCTTGTAGAAAATAATAACATAGTTAAAAACTCATAGTTCATATTGCTTACCAAATATGATCTGATCAATTAACTTTGAATATTTTTTATATGTCTTATGAGATTCTTGAATCCCTTCTTACAAGGAAGGTTGAATGATTATCTTAACCAACATATCAAAATCTCAACAATTAAAAAAGATCTCCTATAATTATAATCTCTCTATATTTCATATCAACTACTAATCAGAAGTGAGATATATGTATGATAATTTAGAAAACTTCCAGCTCAGAGTATATGCCACCACATTAGTCTTACAAGATTGATACGGAATAGCAAGATCATAAGTTTTTATCAATTCAAGCCATCTTCTTTGCCTCATATTCTGATCCTTCTGAGTAAATATATATTTTAAAGTCTGATGAAAAGTAAAAATTTCACACATAACACCTTATAAATAGTGTTTCTAGATCTTCAAAGTAAAAAACAATAGCAATAAGTTCCAGTATATTCAATCGGATAGTTCCTCTCATATGGTTTCAACTGTCTAGAAGCATAGGTTATAACTCTACCATGCTGCATCAGAACATACCCCAAACCTCTTAGTGAAGCATCATTGAATAACTAAAATCCTTATGTATTAGAAAGAAGTGCCAAAATTATAGTAGAATTCAAACAATCTTTTAGTCTCTTAAAACTAGCCACATACTCTTATGTCTAGTAATATCCATAGGTGTAAAATCTAAGAAAACTCCTTCATAAACTTCTAGTAATATTAAGCCATACCTAAGAAAATATGTATCTAAAATATAATATTAGGCCTCGGTTAATGAGTGCATGCCTAAACATTTTGAGGATCAACAAAAATACCAGCACTACTCACCATGCATCCTAAAAAAGAAATACTCCTCATTCAGAACTCATATCTAGAGAATTTTTTATATAGTTGATGATATCTCAAAGTTTGCAAAATAATCCTTAAATGTTTGACATTATCTTCCTTAAAAACATAATATACTAAAATATTTTATATATAACTAATAACAAAATTATCTATATAATTTATGAACATTCTATTCATCAAATCCATAAAGAAAACTAATGCATTAGTCACCCCAAAAGGCATGACTAAAAACTCATAGTATTCGTATCAAGTACTAAAAATTGTCATCTCTTCACATCAGACTCTCTTACCTTCACCTAAAAATATCTAGATCATAGATTAATCTTCAAAATTACAAAAGATCCAGCAATTTAATCATATATATCATATAATCATGGTAGAGGATACTTTTTCTTGATAGTGAATTTATTTAACTTCATGTAGTTAGTGCACATACATATCATACAATCTTTTTTCTTTATAAATATAATAGGTACTCTCCACGGAGACACACTATGATGAATGAATCCCCAATCAATTAACTCCTAAAGCTAAACATTCAACTCCTAATGCTCTTTATATGAAATCCTATATGGAGCTTTAGATATCAGGGTCATACTAAAATAAAATACATTAATGCAAAACTCTATATCTCTATATGGAGATAAAATGACTAACTCCTCAAAAAATACATCAAAAACTTGTATCGCTATTAAGACATAAGAAAGAATACCACAACATATGCTCCTATCTTGGACTGATACCAGAAATATCATATAACCCTTCTTATATAAGTTATCTACTTTCATATAAAAAATTAGATACGATAAAACATATTTAACTCCTTGAAAAGTTGAAATGCAAAACTCTCATTGCGTAAAAATAAAGTAACTCGCTTCTTTAAGTAATCAATTTGAGCTTTGTGCCAACTCAACCAGTCCATACCAAAAATAACATCAAATACAAAAATGGGTAATAAAATCAAACTGGACTTTCACTTTTTATTAGAAATGTTAATATCACAAAAATAAACCCTATTGATTATCATATCCTCTCCAATCAGTACAATAATAGAAAGAGAAATATATATTAAAATGTAAGGCAAGTGTAGTAAATTAAAGAAACACTAAAAAATAAATGAATGATTTGCTCCAGAATTGAATAAAATATAATATGGTTGATCAAAAATATAAGTTGTACCTGTCATAACATCTAGAGTGTCCTATTGAGTCAAACTAAACACACGTGGTTAAACTGGAGCAAATGTAACATAGCTATTAAGCTTTATATGACCACTGCGGGATGGTTTAACTGCCATAAAATCATATCCACTATCTTTACCAGTAAAATTCTCAAAAAATGTATGAAGTGGAATTGCCCTTGATCTCCCTATCGGTCTAGCAAAACTACCAAATCTGGGATCTTATAGTCGGTCAACCCTTGACTGTGGACACTCAACCATCTTATATCCCGCCTATCCACATTTGAAACACTGCCTTGTCACTCAATAATTCTAATCGATGTGATGTTTGTCAAAACTCTGGTACATATGTGCCCCACTGATAAAGCTCCTATAGCTAAAAATTATAATTTATTCATAAAAATTATATTAAAAAATTTTAAAATTTATATCACTAAAAATTATATATATTATAAATTTCTTTTTTAATTAAAAAATAAAATGAAATAAGATAATCTTATACTTGTGTGTAATATAATTAATATAATATATAATTTAATAAATTATAAAAATAAATATTAATATCTTTGCAAAATCAAATATTATTTCATTATTAACTATTAAGAGTATTTTTAAAATTATCAATTTGTGTCCCAACTAAAAAAATTTCTAGCTTTGCCCCTACCTATAACCTATGTGAATAATAATATTTTGATAAAATTTCATTGGGTGAAATTTAGGGGCAAGAATTATGTGTGTAAAAAAGTCAAGTCGTGCTCAAATCACTCATAGCTTGAGCTTGACTAATTAATTGAGTTTGAGTTGGAGCTTGAACTTAATCTATGATTTCAAGTCAGTTTCTTGAGTCTATACATTTACTCTAAAAGAAAGAAGGTCATCAAAATTTAAGTGGTTAATGTAATAAAATGATAAAGATATTGAAAGTTATAAGACAAATTAAAAGAAAACAATTTATATAAGAAATAGGGGTAGAATTTTTAAATAATGTTAACAACATTATGTATAATAAACTAAATTTTAATAGCATTTTCACATATTTTATATTAATACTTTGTAAAATCATGGCATAGCAAGTTAAATTGTAGTTGGCTCAAGATAGGCTCATTAAGCCAATTTGGGCTCTAAAAAATTCATGCATCGGCCTCTCCTCATCTTCTTTTATTGATGGGGAGAGTTTTAATGAATTTAAGTTTCAAATAAATTTTTAGAAGGCAGATTGGATTTTAGATAAGGCACTACCAAAGATTTCGCCCTCATTTTGTGAGGACTTTATGATATGAGGTCTGGTTTTAGTATAGGTGTAAGCCCCTATAGTTAATTACCCCTCTTGATAACAAGGGAGAACTTTCAATTAAGGCTAGTCATGAGATAAGCATTGAGTACCTAACGTATAGTAACATTAACTTTAGGGATTGAATTTTGGAGTTTTTGGGAATTTTTAAGATTTGAAGCTCATCACCATAAACTTAAAACGGGTGATGAGGGAATGATGATAAGCCCAATCAAGATCCCACGTTTCCTTCATCTCGGGCTATAATGGACCCTCATTTACTTAGACAAAGGATGTAATTGACGCAACCTGACATAAGGCATTTTATCAGCAGCTATGAATTTATTTGTCCAAAAAGACCTTGTAGACATGGGATGGATGTTTATGTAAGGTGATAAATTTAAGTCAACATTAATTAACAAAGAGCTTTATATCTTATAGTGCACCTTATAAATCATTATTCAATGGGCTTTTAACCATTATGAAACATGCAAGCTTTGGCCATGACCGTAATATAGTTGTGATATTTTACTACAAAACCACCCGATCAGAGGGAGCCACATCCCTATTGGCGATGAATCAACTAAGAATAAATTGTAGTGATGCATTCCATAAGATATCTATTATTTTTAAGCTGAAGTTATTCTTCAATTCATAATCCTTGCTAAACCATTATGAGGTGTAGATGGATTTTAGTTTTATGTTTTTATGATAAGATTTTCATTTAAATGCTTAGAATTAAATTATATTTTAAATTTTTAATAGGATTTGAGAGTTGATCCCTCTGGTTAAGATTCACCTTCAACATGACCATTATCGAGGTGACATTGTAATTATTTTAGACATTATATTTTGCATTAAAGTTCATGAGCATTTTGAAAGATAGACTCCCCTTTGGTTGAGATTTACATTCAACATGGTCATCATCGGGGATTAAGATAATTAGTTTTTTGAACCTTGTCAACTTTATTCGACCACTAACAGAGGTTCGAATTTAATAGTTGATGATTATGCGAACACTAAAATCAAAGGCTTATATTTTATGATGAGTTTCATCTAGAAAGTTTTTAAAGGGTTATAGTAGATTTGTGATTAGACTTTCATTTGTTAATTTAAGTTAGGTCGACTCTAGTCCTTTCAAGAAGGAGGATAAAACATTAAATATTTGACCCATGTTGTGCTCTCAGAGTATTGTAATTATGAATCATATATGATGATTAGAGCACATGCAGAAATTTAAAATTTTATTTTAAAATTAATGTGCATACTTCTCAAGGTAATGCTTCTCTTCTCAAGATAATAACACTCTTCTCGGAGTAGTCACTTACTTCCCAAGGTTACTACATGGCCCTAAAGACATCGATATGCTTCCCGATGTATTATATTTAAATTTAGGGAATTTTATTTTAATGCATGGGGAGGGGGGAATTTAAAACATTTAAACATAATCAATTGTGCATGTGATTATTGTTGGAAAGTGCACAAGATTTTATTTAAAATTCAAGAAACACTTTCAATCCACTCATATGTGTGTTGTGAATCTTGTGGCATATATGAAGGTAAATTAGGTTTTCATTGTATTACATAAAAGATATGTTGTTTAGTTTATTTTGTCTCTTTCAAGTCATCATTTCATTCAATATAGCTTGCAGGAAATATTTATTCAATAAACACTAGGAGATCGTGCTATTGCATGAAAGTGAGCTACATTGATTGCTACAAATCACTTATTATATCATATAGGCTAGTGTGTGCACTACAAATTTCATACTCATACTCACATGTGAATTTTTGTGACACCCCAGGCATCCATAGTGAAAGGATTCGTCGATAGTCTTGATCAATCTCCATTCCTGCTCCCTTGCTCGGACCTGAAATTATTAACCACATATAATGAGCTTCAAAAAGCCCAGCAGGTCACCAAAAACCTACAACTGAAATCAAAGCATGATACTGGAAACAATATGCATGTCAGTCAATCAAATCCATAACAGTCTATTTCACATGATCAATGAATCTATGCAAATACGGAAATCAAATCAGTAGTCAATGCAGCGGTAGAAGAATCAATAAACAGTAGGAAGAACTCCATCAAGCTCGCTCAATACACTTCAAATCTCAGAAGAATCCGCAAACAGTAGAAAATCAGTCGATCAGTTAAATCAATCGTATCAAATCGAATCAATCAAAATAATATTATCTGGTCAATTAAATCGATCGGTATGAAATCATAAAATCAATACAATAAAGCCCAGTCTATACTAGCAATGAATCAAATGCAGCAGTTCAATACAGTGTAGAAGCAATAGTATCAATGAATCAAGAGATGAATCCATAGTATCCATAACCATAGCATCAATGAATCAATCACAGTATCCATATCCATACAGTATCTATAACAGTAGCAATGCGCAGTGACAGAATATAAATACAATGAAATCGTACGATAACAGTAAGTCCGTAAATCCGTTAGTAAATCCAAATCAATAAAGCAATAAATCCATCACGAGTCAATGCCGTACACATGCATTTCAATACAATAGTCTTACTACACAAGTACAATCACTGGCTATTCTATAATCCATAGTGCTATTGTAGAAATCCATAGTGCTGTTGTAGATATCCATACGTTGGTTCAATAAGAGTCGTCACTCTGTGCCCGTCGCATATTTAAACTTCTTATGACTCCCAATCGTTATATCAATGATCAATGTTTTAAAGGAAAGCCCGTCGGCCCACCATCCTGTAACAGGTCAAGTCAATCCCAACCAACGGTTCACACCAGGCTCCACTTGTCTTTCAGTATTCAGTATTATAACAGTATAGCAAATCATATTCACATTCGTTGAT
>NW_021320054.1:134316-179860 GCF_001605985.2 Dendrobium catenatum
CCTTCTCTCTCCTTCAAATATTTTATTTTAAAAAAAGATTTTCTCTCTCTTCGAAACGAGCAGATTTTCTTTTAAAACAAACCTGATCGGCCCGGCCGATCGCCACATCGTCCAGGACGATGTGAACCAAATCCAATCGTCCAGGACGATATCTCAGGACGATAATTAATTTTCTCAGACGATAAAAACCCTTGCTCACTGACTTTTGCCATGCACTGATCGTCCCAGGACGATCCAAAATCGACCCGGAAGATCCTGGAAGGAAATCAAAGAAACGAGCTCTCACAATTTTAGTGTTCATTGTCACAACAATATTGTTGCCCATCGACGGGCTATAGTGCACTTTACACCTATAAACAAGTTATCACACTCACAATGAGTTCCTTCTCCTTGCTCATAGGAGAATTGTATTGTCTTCTATATGTTCCTTCTTCTCATATGTGAAACTATATGCACTACAAGTTCCTTGTTAATGCATGAAGGTGAGATGATTATATATTACAAATTCCTTATTATCACTTGTAGGCAAATTAATGTGTTCATTTGTTATGGGTATGAGAAACATTTAGTTAATTTAATTGTTTCAAATTTCTCATTTTACATCATTTATAAAGTTTGACCATCCAGTCAAAGCCAAGAGATTCTGTTATTGCCTAAGGGCAAACCATCTATTCTTTATAAGTCCCATGTAATTAACCCGTGAGTCATTTACTATGCACATTAAAAGTTGTTTTCTCATAAGAGGGCTCTTAAGTTCATTACATATATCTTGTTTATCTTTTAAATTGTTAGAGATTTTATTTAATTATACTTTTAACTTAAATTTTGATCTAGGTCTAGTTCCCTAAAAGTCTAATTAGTCCAAATTTTGGTAGCCTTCTAGCGTCCCCACCCCACGAAGGGAGGTTGGAAGGCACTTGCCTTTCAAATCCGCTAGGTCGGATCAAAGATTTGACGACCGAGTATTTTAGATCAAATTCTTCTAGCCCGGATCAAATATACAACTGTGCATGGGGCATCAAATTAAACATTTCCGCTTTAATGAATACAATGGTGCATGTCTTAGAATTGATGTAACATTTTGCTTGCTTTTATTATTATTATTATTATTATTATTATTATTATTATATCATCAAAAAATTATCTAGATCGGGCATGAATCTCAAGGAAAAAATCAAGTTGGAAGCCTCAAAAATTAAATCAGAAGCCATATGAACACCGATTTCAGCAAACTTATAGTCGAATTTAGCATCTCAGAAATACGAACCCAACGACACCAAATTCGACTCAATATGAGCCCAAATGGGTCCGAATCAAGGATCTGAAGCACTGTTAGAAGGTTCAAACCACAATTTGGATTACCAAATGGTTTCAATATGTGACATGCTTATAGTCGAATCGAGCGAAAGAGAGCGCTCTTATCACCAAACTCTTCCTTGACCACCGCCGGACTTCCACCCAACAGCCTACCAATGTCGGAGTTCTGCCTGAATGCCATCTGATGCCAGAGTTTTGCCCGGCCACCAACTAACATTGGACTTCTACCCGATGTCGAACCTCCACTCATCACCAGATTCCTACCCAATGTCGGACTTCTACCAGACACAGAACCTCCACTCGTCATCAGATTTCTACCAAATGCCATAATTCTACCCAACGCCAGACTTCTACCTGTCGTTGGACATTCGTTGGACTTCTAACAGACATTGGACTTCTGTCCATCACTGGACTTCTACTCGATATTGACTATGGTCTTTCCAACCTCTAATGATAGAAAATGGTCTTTATAACCTCCGTCGCCCGCCTACTACAATCCTTCTGACTTACATCGCCCACCGACTACTGTCCTTCCGATCAGGCGAACATGTCAATAATGATTCTTCCTATTTCCATCATGTTATGTACTCCATATGATGTACATCAAGCCAAGGCCTTCCCCCTAAGGAAGGGCCTTATTTTTTAATCAATTGCAACTACTAGTGTATTTATTCAAACTGGGCTAAGCCTCGTGATTTTATCTCATTTTTAGGGTTTTTCATATAAAAATCTTGGTGTCTCTTATAAATATTGCACCCTCTTTTTTATCTGATTGTGTGTTGGATCTTTATACAAAGCTAAAATATTAAACTTTGTATTTCTTTATTGCCACGAATACTCCAGGACGCAACAATTTAGTGTCATATGTGGGAACTTGGTTTCTGACTGGGGGACAAATTTTTGCTCCAACATTAAAAGATCATTCATGTGAATATTTTTCATCAACTATTATTGTATCAATTTTATGGGAATTAAATACCAACTTGGCGTCAAACTTGACTACAGTCATGGTCAAGAAGATTCCTCCAAATCTTCTAATATTCTAGAAGGTAGTAACGGTCTAATGAAAGAACATTCTTCACCATTGATTCGAGAAACACGTGGCTTTCACCGCCTCCCAATCAAGGCAAAATCGATCCAAAGGGGATTTGATTCGGCCTCTTCCACATTGGTTAACCTCATCGAGCAGGGCTCTGACTTACAACCACTACCTGAAAATCAATTATTTTCGGCGGCATTTTCAGGCTGAAAATGGTCTTTTTCCGGCAGTTTTGTAAATTTTTTGTAGCTTTCTAACAGCAAATTTGTCGCCAGTAAAACAGGCACCGGAAAAATATTTTTGGCGGTATTTTCCGGTAGCAAATATTTCTAACGGTTTTCCTGTGGCAAAAAAGCTGCCAGAAAGCTGTTGAAAAACCACCGGAAAAGAGGCCGCCGGCAAACCGCCAAAAAAATCCGTCGGTAATTGATGATTTTCCTTTAATGAACCTCGGATAGGATATACATCCTTGATGGATCTCTCGACCTCTTCCACATAGGTTAATATCATCGAGCAGGGCTCTAACATACAATCTCGTATAGCTCATACATTCTTAGTGGATTCCCTCGACCTCTTCCCTATAAGTTAAAATCATCGAATATGACTCTGACATATAACCTTGGATAGGTCATACATCCTTGGTGGATTATCATGACCTTTTTCATATAGGTTAACGTCATTGAGCAGCGCTCTGACATATAACTGTTTTGATTAAAAAATATATTTATGTATATATAGTTTTAAAAAAAAGTATTAATTTTCTTTGGAAAAGATTAATTTTTTAATTTTTGTTTTGAAATCAAACACAATATTAGGAACAACATATATCATCTCAAAAAGACGAGATTGTCGTTCACTAATAGGTTCAGATTATAAAACTTCAACTTTATCCCGATTATCGTAGTCAAACTCGGGAAAGAATCATATTTGACCTCGAATGATCAAAATGGAATTTAATCGAGTGTTTAACTATGCTAATCTGGATAAAATGATCATTAATTTCAAATTCAAAATCATAATAATATGACGACATATCTTTCCAAGGAAAGAAAATATCGTCTATTATTAATCATTTGAAAATGACGATAATGATCATCAAATTTGAATTTCTCAAAGATAATTAATTAAAGATTTTTAAAAAATTCAATTTTGAAAATTAGATATGGGTTACTAAATCTCCTACAAACACAAGCCCTCGTAGTTAATTACAACGTAGGAAAATTGGAAATTTTCCTACGAACACTCTCGATTAAAATAGCGGTGTAAATTTTATTTAAGATTTTCAAGGCTCGATATCAAAGGAGGTAAGTATTGGAATTTCAAGAGGGATTGTTCAAGATTGAACACTTATTTTTAGAGTCAAAGGAAGAAGGGTAGGAGGCACTTGGGATTCTGAAATAATTCAGAAGTGCCCCAATCTATCCTAAGTGTTGGGCTTGAATTAGATTGAAAGCGATTTTTATTTTGAGTGGTCAATTTTATTAAAAAATTTGGGATTCAATTCCCGGAGGTTGAGGTCTTATAACCCTAGCTAGTCTCAAAACCTAAGTCTAAATTGGGTACTTAAAAGTGACCCGAACCTAACTAATGCAGTGCAAATCTGGACTTATCCCGGCCTGGATTGGGGAGCCAGCTAAACCACCTAAACGATTTAAAACATGTGTCCGGTCTTTTAATGTTGAGTGGTAGGGACATTGTTTAAGATATGTTTTTGAGAACGGGGCCGACATCTAGAGCGGATCCTAATTGGCCCCTTTGACTTATGTTGGGTTTGATGCTTGAGCAAGGAAATGAAATTTAAAGTTTTAGAAATTTAATTTCTTATTAATCTAATGCATGCTGATCGACTCGATTAAATGATTTAAATTTGAATTAAGGCTATGAAATGCGAACTCCCAACGGTCCCGGGCTTACTTCTTAAAATGTTAGAATTTCTATATTGTCTTAAAAATTTTATTTAATTAAAGTAGAAAAATTTTGACAAGTCCTTAAGAGCCTAAAATCGTACTCCAGGTCAAATCAAATACGGCATACAAGTAAAAAGACTAGAAAAGTAGGTCTCTCTAATGCGCAATCAATTTAAATAAATCAATCAAATTAAATATATCAAATTAAATGTTCATATGGCAAGTGCCACTTATTATTACATCCAGAATTGCAGAAAAGTAAAGTGGTCGGGCACCACTGACTACAACCCGGATTTCTAATTCTAAATCAAATGACTTTGAGATTTGGGATTCTTCTCGTTATCCACTTCTTCGCCTTCTCACGAGCATCTTGATTCGTTTGTTCTGGATATCCAAACGGAAAGAAACTCCCCCTTGAATGGGGTGTTATCTTTCCTCTTTGGATATTTGAAAGGGATCCTAATTTGACTTCCAAATAGAAGAGGACTCTCCCCTTTAGGAATGTCTTCACCTCTTTGGAATTCAAATTGGATCTTTATATCCCAATCTCAAGTCATTTTAAAGTTTACAACCTTATTCAATCAAATTTACATTTAAATAGAAAAATCTAGACTCGATCCTACAATGTTATCCTAATAATCAACAGTTGTATATACAGTCCCAAGCAGTTAATATTTAATCTCAAGCAGTTGTATTTAAAATTTAAATGCTCAATCAATTACAACACATAGTGCAATAAATAAATAAACAAACAATCAATTAATTCTAAGCTAACAAACAGCATGCAGTGAAAGCTCGAAAATCCGGTACACAGCGGAAAAGTAAACACCGGCCTAGCCTAAAACTAGAGTTGGTTGTCCTAGCAAACCATCTACAGTGTGTGAGGTAGGTCATGTGGTTTTGATATGTCCTAAGTAGGATCATTAGATTGAAGTTGCTTAAAGTTTGATTAGTTGAAAGGCTTAAGGGAATTATTTAATTAAAGTTTAAATATTAATGATTTGAATTTGATTTTAAAATTAATTTTAACTGTTTATTGGATATCACCTTTGTTTTTCACCGAGGCCGTGAAGTTTATTTCACCTTCCTTGGGGCTAATTTAATAGCCTCATAGGACTGGGTTACCTAGTGGTACCTGGTATAATTAAGTAATTTAATTTGATTAAAGTTTGAAGGTTAATGAATTTTAATTAGAAGTGTTTGATTGCTGATTTTAAGGTTAATTAAGGATTTCTAGAGTTTTAGAGTGATTTTGAGTTTTTATGAATTTTTAGAATATTTTAATCATTTAATTAAAGTGTCAAAAATTAACTTTTTAATTAAACTTAAATTCTGAAATGCTTGTATTTAATTAAAATACAAGACTTTAATACAATCAGTTAGAAGGTAAGTACGCTGAAATTAAATTTTTCTATATTTTATTAAGAAGGTTTGAAGTTTTGAACTAATTTTGACTTAGAGTTTGACCAAAAAGTTGACTTTTTGAATTTGATGATTTCTGGAATTTTAATATTTTTAATAAATATTAGGCTTTATTATGAGTTGAATGCAATTGAGTTTGACTGATTTGGATTTTTCTTTAATTAGTTATGAAGGTTTCAAGTTTTAAGTATTTGATGAATTTTTAAAATATTCTTAATTAGAGGGCCTTTTATGATTTGAATCCAAATGAACTCCCAACTCCTTGAAATCAACCCCAAAGGTCAGGAATGACCTAGGGAGAGATTCCCAAGTGTTTGGGAAATTTTTGAAAATTTTAATTATTATTAATTAATTAAATCAAATAAATAATCAATTTCACTTAAAATTAACTTAATCCTAAGTTTTCTATCAAATCAAGGGGATTTTAATTTTCATAAATTAAGGATTTAATTATGGTCAGTTAGAGGGATTATATGCATTTTTTGGATTTAAAATGGATTTATTATATTTTCTGGAAGTTTTAATGGCTTAATTAAGGTTTAAACTTAAGAAAATTGATAAAGGGTCTTAATGACTTCTAAATTCAGTGAAAATTTTCCTAGTGGCTGTACATGTCACTAAGTTCAAGTGTTTGAAGTTTCAACTCGAGGGGAAGTGAATCCTAATTATTGGAAATATTCTAAGTTTTCTAAACTAGTCCTTAATTATTGTCCTTAATAATGTCACTAAGTTGTGAATGTTTGAATCAAAGTTCTACTAAACCTTAACTTAACATATAAAGCATGCATGAACATATAAACAAATTCAACACCTAAATCTAGGAGGGCCCTAGACTATATGGTGTGTGTTTCCTAAACATGCAAAGATTAATTAAGATGACTAATAACATGATTAACGAATAATTAACATGCAACTATTCAATAATTAATTCCCCATAAATTCCATTCATATATTCCACCCATGTTTAAAATTCCAAAGGGGATCTCTCAAATTCTTGAAGATTTAAATGTATATAATTTCAAAGTAGGTTTTAAAATATATAAATATATAAATACATATATATGTAAATATATATATTTTAAAATAAAATAATTGAAAAAATTATAAAAATACATTTTGAGGGGTTGAGAGACCCACTAATTTTAAAGTTATTTGAAAATAAATTTTAAGTTTTAAAATAATTAAGATAGTGCTTAATTAAATATTAATTAAATAATATGAATATTCAACTAATTTGAAATAATCAAAGTATATTAAATTTTAAAATTTTAAAATAGCGTCAAATTAAAGTTCTCAATTTTATGCAAATTTTGGTATATTACTCAAATTTTTATAAATTAATTTAAATTTAATATGAATTTTTAAAGTTTAAGTTTAATTAATGCATTTAAATTAATTCAAAATTAATTAACATTTAAAATAATATATAATTTAAATCTAATTAAACATTAATCATTTTCTGAAACATTTATAATTATTTAAAATAATTTCACTTAATAACCTTGAAATTACTCAAATTTAAGATTAATTAAATGTTATTAAAATGTTTATATAATTTAAAATTAATTAAATATAATATATCTTAAATTAACTTTAATTTAAAAATAATAATCTTTGATTTAAAAATAATAAGCGGCATCAATGATTGGCGGCGGCGGTCTAACACGCGTCGCCCGGCGATCCACTCACGCGCTTTCACTCATTCACGCAAGCACGGATCAATGCCGTCGATTCCGCGAGGGCCAGGATCAAAGCGGACGAGCAATCATCTGATAAACAACTGATATACGGCTGGATGGACCGCGGGACAGCGATATCTGGGTCGTTGATTGTATGATCAACGATCCAGATATTGTACATGCGTAAAGGGCTACCGAAGAAACCCTAGAACGAGATAATCAACTCGTTCTCGCAATCCGCTCGATCATTTTAAATGAAATTTAAAACATATATTGGAATCATGAATAGATTTCATGGGGAGAAAACCATTTTGAATTTAAAGCATTTAATTTAACGTTATTTAAATAGACATCTAGTGACCTACATTTAGGATTCTAGGGTTTTAAAAGATTTTTACGGTTAAATCTATAGGAAAATGGTTCGGTTGCAATTGTAGACTGTCCACGCTCCTATTTGATGAAGATCCCTCGAGCTAACAGCGCCTGGATCAACTGCAATGGGAGCTTGGACTGAGTGCCCTTATCCCGCAGGAAAGATAATCGCCGGCGATCTTTCCCGATGAGATCGAGTTAGGAATCAGTGGAGAGAGGTCTGGGGAGCTTAAGGGAGCTGGTGGCTGGGTTTGAGAAACTTTTGATGGATAGAGATTGGAAATGTTCGAATGAGGGCATATCTCTTCCTTTTTCCCTATTGAATGGTCCTCTAATCAAATGGATGGCTAGTATCAGTTGAATGCACCTCTGGATGGCTGCCACATGTCAAGGGAGTTGGTAGGAGCAGGTGGAATCAAGGTACACAAGGACACATGAGGTGGAAAAGGCCTCTTATGTCCTTTTAAGCATATGGATTTAAAGCAAGGCCACTTGATCGTGATCCAAGGGTCAATAATAGGTCTAGGAAGGTTCTAGAGACTGTATTAACAGCTGAGATTAAATGGGATTTAAGTTTAATAAGTTTGCTTAAGGGTTTTAGCCATTTGAGAGCTCCTTTGACCACCCATTGACTGTTTGACCAGTCAATGGGTCAATGTAAGCTGAGGTGGCAGCTAGAGTGGCTTAGGGAGCTGGTGGAATGAGTTGATAAAAGATGGACTAGCTTGGGTCAAGCCTATTTGAGGATTTAAGCCTTTTAAAGAGGTTTGTTGACCATGTTGACCAGTCAACTAGTCAACAATAGGTGAGGTGGTAGCAAAAATCAATTGAGGAATTAATTAAAATAGCTGGGATATGGTTTGACAAAAATTTGCATTCATTTGGAATTTAATTCAAAGTGGAAAGGCTTAAGGGTTGATTTTGGTCAACCTAGGTTGACTGGGTCAACCTAGGTTGACTGGGTCAACCAGGTGGGTCCCAAATCTGGAAATGGGTTCAATCAATTCAAAATAACATTTTGAGTCCATTGGATGTGATCCCGGGGTCTGGGGAGGTCATTTGGTTCAAAACACCTATTTGCATGGATCCTTAAAGGGCCTCTTGGGTCAATCATGTTGACTTGGTCAACCAGGTTGACCCAGGGGTTGAGAATGGGTCCAACAGGTTTGAAATGACATTTGAAATTTGCTGGAGGTGGTTGCGTTCAATTCGGAGTTCATTTGGTTAAAAATCAATATTTGAGCCTCATAGGGGTATTTTGATCATTTTGACCCCTGGTCAACTGGAGGTCAAAGTGGGTCCAAAAAAAATACAATTTAAAGTTCAACATATCAAGATTAAAGGTCTGGAAGTAACTAGAGGCTTTGGTAAAGGCTCTAAGGTCAAAATCTTCTTAATGGCAAGTCCAGTGGCATGGGCTGTAAATATTTGAAGGTTTTACAACCATTGGATTTTGATTAAGTTTTTGGGGTTAGAGACCTCAGAATGGGCTCAAATTTGGAGGGTTGCCTCCAGAGACATGTCCCATCAGTATGCAACTGATAGACTCTAAATCGGAGGTCAATTGATTGGGTTTTAAAATGTTTGAAAATTCAATGGAAAAGGTCTTTAGGACAATACCTTTGGACCTTAGATTTTGAATTTTGGTTTGATTGATCTAAGATCTAGGTAGATCCTAAGGTCAGGATTCTAGGAGGATCCTAGAGTTTGAGTTGATTTGGATATTGGATTGATTTAAAGTCAAGATTAATCCAAGTGACCTCATACAAAGATGAGGTCAACAATAACCTCAGATAGGTCATACATCCTTGGTGGATTGTCTCGACTTTTTTTATATAGGTTAACATCATCGAGTAGGGCTCTAACATACAAAATCGGATAGGTCATATTTCCTTGGTGGATTATCTCAATATCTTTCATACAGGTTAACATCATCGAGTAATGCTTTGACATACAACCTCAGATAGGTCATACATCCTTGGTGGATTCTCTCGACCTCTTCCATATAGGTTAACGTCATCGAGTAGGGCTTTGACATATAATCTCTGATAGGTCATACATCCTTGTTGGATGCTCTCAATCTCTTTCATATAAGTTAATGTCATTGAGCAACGCTCTGACATATAATCTCGAATAGGTCATACATCCTTGGTGGATTCTCTCAATCTCTTCCATATAGGTTAACATCATCGAATACTGTTCTAACATACAACCTCAGATAGGTCATATATCCTTGATATATTCTCTTAACCTCTTCTACATAAGTTTCATTGAGCAGGGCTATGATATACAATTTCAGACAAGTTATACTTCATTGGTGGATCCTCTCAACTTCTTTCATATAAATTAATATCATCGAGCAGGACTTTGACATATAACCTCGGATCAATTGATACTATAAATGTGTCTCTATACTACTAACATGACATAGTACTTTGACCCCTTCCATCAGGGATGTCTGATGTCCTCACACTTCAGTATGGATGCATATTATTTTAGCAAAATTTCATTAGACACTTGCCACCATCAACCATTCATCTGATATTTACCAGCGGTCCTTTACTTCATATCATCCATCATCGACTTCTCACTCAACTCTCTCCTTTAGCTATCCACTCGACCGTTGACTTTCAATGAACTTCCACTCGATCGTCCATCACCGAAGGCCTTCCACTCAAACAACATCTAAATTCTCTTTATCTACTAATCACTTATGGTTCTCCTCCCATATACTATTACCATCAGATCTTCTCAAATCACCCTCACATGCAAGAAGTATTTGATCTTCTTTTATCAAAAATAATTTAGAGGGAGAGTAAGATCTCATAGTAATTTCTTATATACAAGAGAGGGATACTGAAACTTAATAGGGGAATGTCGCCTATCTCTAACAGTGGAATGCTTCCAATGTAAGAAGAAGAACGCAAGAGAGAAGAACAACAAGGAAAAAATCTCCTTCTACATAAGAGAGAGGCACTGAAGCTTGATAAAGGAATGTCGCTTATATCTGATAGTGGAATATCTCCAATGTAAGAAGAAGATTAGAGGAGACGAAAATGAAATGCAGTAAAAAATCTAACTTTTACACATAAAGAGGGGCCCTGAATTTGAGTAGGGGATGCCACCTAACAAAAATAAGGGAATGCTTCAAGTGTAAGAAAGTTAGAATGAGGGAATAGAAAGAAAATGAATAGCTACAAAAATTTCAACTTCTACACATAGAGAGGAGCCCTGAATTTGAGTAGGGAATGCTTTTATCAAAAATTTGGGAATGCCTCAACTGTAAGAAAGTTATAATGAGAGAGGTGAAAGAAAAAGAACAACTACAAAAATTCCAACTTTTATACATGGAGAGGGGCCCTAAATTTGAGAAGGGGATGCCACTTATAAAAAAGAGGGGAATGCCTCAACTGTAAGAAAGTTTGAATGAAAGAGAAGAAAGAAAATGAACGACTGCAAAAAGTCCAACTTCTACACAAGAAAGGGGCACTGAAGCTTGATAGGGGAATGTCACCTATCTTCGATAGTGGAATGCTTCAAATGTAAAAAAGAAAACTATAGGAGAAGAAAAATGAGAGAAAGAAAAAATTCTAACTTATACACAATGAGAGGGGCCCTAAACTTTAGTAGGGGATGCCTCTTTAAAAAACAGGGGAATACCTCAACTTTAAGAGAGTTAGATGACGAAGGGAGAAGAAGAGATGAGCATTTTGCTTCATGCCTAAGGGGTATTTATAGGACAAAAAGAATGGGAAATGATTTAAAATTTGGGGAGAAATTTACCTCCAAATTGTTTAATTTTTTTCAAAAATAATTCTAAAATTTTCTAGAAATTTATTGGGCCCACTTTTGCCATTTTAGAATTTTCAAAAAAAAAAGTGGCAGGCCCATAAAAAAAAAAAATTAGGTAGTGATTATGTTAACCTCCCCGTTGGGTGGCTAGAGCAGCTCACCTCACATAGGGGAGAAAAAAAAAAAGACCCCACATTCTAAAAAAAAATTTAAGTGGAGGGGGCACCTGTATGCGCCCCTTGACTAAGCGTTGTGCGTGCTCGTTGGCGCCACCGATGTAGGGTGGCGGCCGGCCGATTTGGCCACCTACATGTGTCCAGACTCCGACTTCAGGCCCGAACAGTACAAATCAAATATTTCTAGGCACGTCCTTTGATATTCTAGACTAAATTTTGATATTTTTGGAGTTTAATGTGGCTTCTACGATCGAGTTTGAGCAAATTTATATTTTTCGCAACGTAATTTTTTACAATTTGATCAATTTGAAGTATTGTGACATATATTTTCAGACTCTATAGGCTTCGACATCCAAAAAATAGGGGGACAACTGATATATCATCAAAAAATTATCTAGATCGGGCATGAATATCAAGGCAAAAATCAAGTTTGAAGCTTAAAAAATTAAATCAGAAGCCAGCTGAACTCCAATTTCAATAAAATTATAGTCGAATTGAGCGTCTCCAAAATACAAACCCAATGACACCAAATTTGACTCAATCCGAGCTCAAATGGGTCCAAATCAAGGACCCAAAGCACTATTTGAAGGTTCAAATCGCAATTTGGATTATTAAATGGTTTTCAAACGTGACATGCTCATTATCAAATTGTGCGGTTCAATGAGACGAATCCAACTAGCCCAAGATCACGAAATTCCAACAACATTAAGACATTTAAATCTTATATAAAATGTCCATTATCAAGGGATTCATCATCGGCCGTCCATTCAAACCACTCTCAATTCACCATTGATCTTTCCCTTATTTACTGGCCATGTCACTCTTAGAAAACTATAAATAGGCCCCACATTTCTTATAGGAAGAGGGGACCCAAAGGAGGGGAAGAAAGAGGCTCAAGGAAGAAAAGAAGTGAATAAAGCAAGGAAGAGACTTCTCCTCAACCACCGTCAAACTTTCACCCGGCAGCCGACCGATACCGGACTTCTGCCTGATCACCAACTTACGTCGGAATTAAGCAAGAAGAGAAGGAAGAAACGGAAGAGAAGAAAGAGAACGCTCTTGTCACTAGACTCTTCCTCGACCACCGCCAGACTTCCACCTGGCAGCCTTCCGACTTCGGAATTTTGCCCGAATGCCATCTGATGCCGAAGTTCTGTCCGGCCACTATTGAACCTCAGCTCATCACCGTATTCCTACCCGACGTTGGACTTCTACCCAACACCAGACCTCTGCTCGTCACCAGATTCTTACCCAACGCCGGACTTCTACCCAACACCAAACCTCCACTCATCGTTGGATTTCTAGCATATGCCAAAATTCTACCAGACGCTAGACTTCTGCCCGTTAATTGACATTTATAAGACTTCTATTCGACACTAAACTTCTGTCCATCACTGGACTTCTACTCGACGCTGACCTCGATCTTTCCAACCTCTATAGTCAGACAAAGGTCTTTATAACCTTCGTCACCGGCCTACTACGGTCCTTCTAACTTACATCGCCCTCCGACTACAATCCTTCCAACCAGGCAAACACGTTAACATAGATTCTTCCTATTTTTTCCATGTAATATACTCTATATGATGTACATTAAGCCATGGCCTTCCCCTTAAGGAAAGGCCTCATTTGTAATCAACTACAAATACTAGTGGATTCATTCAAACTGGGCTAGATCCCATGGTTTTTCCCCTTTACATGATTTTTCACTTAAAAATCTTGGTGTCTCTTATGAATATTGCACCCTCTCTTTTTATCTGATTGCGTGTTGGATCTTCGTACAAAGCTAAGACGATAAACTTTATATTTCTCTACTGCCGCGAATACTCCAGGATGCAAAAATTATTATTATTACAAATGCACACACACACACACACATATATTGTGTATAGAACATGAATGAAGGAATAGAGGATCGGATTGGCTTGTTCTGTCAAGCAGCAGAATAAAATCAAGCGGGCTGGGATCTTGGGTTGGATATTTGGCCGACTAGGAGTCGAGCAAAAGGAATGGGATCACATTGTGAGAGCAGACACATGCGCAGTGGGCACACTCGTGTGAGACTAGAGCAGGTTGGGTCCGATCGAGGGAAGAGCAAGCCAGGCGTGTGGGTATTGGTTGGATTGGGTCCGATATGCAGTAGAGAGGGAGGCGACATGGGCTTGCAGTTGTTACATGCGACACAGTGCATACAGGAGATAGGCTTGTGCAGTTGAGGGAGGTGGAATAGCTCTTTCGTCCATGAGAATTTGAATGATGGTACGATTCCTTCGTGTGATGTAGAGGAAAGAGATAGCGGTTGTATCGTTTGAGCCCAATAATTACGCCGTTTAGGAAGATTGTGTGTGAGGTGGGGTCAAGTCAGTGATTAGAGGCCATAAGCCTTTTATCAAGCTGAGCACAAAAAAAACTCATGAATTTGCTCGACTCAATTATATCTACAACTATAATATACTTTCAAACTTTATTATTTATATAAAAGAAAAGGTATAGAATTTCCCCTCGATTTGGTTTCGTGAGCTAAAAATGGCCTAGTTGATAGGGCAAAGTATCAAGTCACTGATAACTATTATCTACTCAGGATAACCTCTTTAGTTATAGTATGCCAAACATTAACGACAACCTACTAAGGTATGAATTCTAGTTAACTAAATTATATATGTTTACATTGTATCAATTGAACTTTATGATGACCTATCAATTTACCAACAACTCATTAAGGTAAGCGAGGTTTTATTCAGGCTACTAATGGTCTATTTCCCAATTAATTATAAATTATTTGTTTAGATGTAATTTCATATAATTTGTTGACCGTAAGCCTCTACTATGTTGATTGACATTTGATCGGGATTCATTTTAGATTGATTATTATTAAATCAAACAGATTATTAATTTTCTAAATTAGGTTGTAGGGAAAAGATTCATGGCATCTTCTAAGACTTTCCCCACCCTAATGTTCATCGATAGGATAAAAATGGTCTCTCTTGATATTAAAATCGAAGATAGATCAGGCGCTATGAAGATACGTTTTAGAGGTCAATAAATGAATAACCTTGATCAAAGACTTGGACGATCCAGTATATCCCCTACATTAACCCAAATCTCACTATGACTAACCTAACCTAGACTAATCTAACCTAGCTAGTTAAGAGACTAGTTAATCTAATTATAATTAATTAATTATCCCTATTAAACATGTTATCTTATTTAAATAGTTTTAATTAATTTTAGAACTGATTGATTGAATCCCAAGTTGTCCTCTCTCTCTCCTCCAAGAACTTTTATTTTATCCAGTGAACGTACGCAGAGGAAGGTTCGATTTTAGGCAAAAAAGTGCCTGCGCGAAAAACTCGGTACAGATACTTTTTTGCCTAAAATCGAACCTTCCTCTGCGTACTCGATATAATAAAATTTCCTCCAAATATATTAATCGGTGGAATGAACTATCCTAAACTGATCACGAACAACTCGCCGCGTGGCAGGCATTTGGTCCTACTCTCTGGACCGAAGTGGAGGAGCTAAGGAGACAGCAGGAAAGCAAGCGTATATGATCCTAGCGAGGCGCCCGCGAAGTTACCGCCTCCGGCACAAATTCCCGATCCCGATATCTCAAATCTGTGCCCTAATGCATCTTTAGCCGCCGTCTCCATTGTTCGTGTTCTACGAATACTGTGAAGAAAGTCGATGGGGACTCTGCCGAGCTCTAACTTCATCAATTTGAGCTTCGGGTTCCGCCTTCTGCAGGGTGGTGGACGATTTAGGGGGGAGAGGAGGTGGGTTGTGAAGGAGAAGAAGTGGAGGAAGCTTTGCGTGCAGTGCGAGAAGAGGTCGCTGGAAATGTGGAGGGTTAGGAGGAGGCGGTGGTTTGATAAAGTTCGGTGCTTTTCGCTAAGCGATGGTGAAGGAGAGGAAGATAGGAGGTCGGGGCCCTCGAGTAGCTCTGGTGAAGAAGTGGAGCACAGGGGTGGTGGTAGTGATGATGATGTACGGTCCGAGAGGACACGTGCATCTGTTTCTCCGAGGGTTGGCTCTGTTCCTTATTTTCTTTTTCGCCCAGTGTTCGTTTTCTCACCAGGCATTTTCGTAATCTTTTTGTCTGTGTTTGAGTATTGGGAATTTAAGTGAAAAGGTGATGAAAAAAGTTGAAAAATTCAAATCAGCGGCTGTAAATTTATAATGAATTAACAAATGGTTTGAATTTCATTTCAGTTATTTTACTTTCCTTCAATCCGAACAAGTCCTTGTGGTTTTTGTGAATTGAATTTCCTTTTTAGAAACTCTCTTTTTTACTAAGTTTGATAGTGGCCTTGAAAAGGAAGCTGAATTTTCGTTTGCAATCAAAGCTGTCTTCTTTTTTCTTCATTTGCCTTTAAGAATCTGGTTCAGTCCTCTCTTTTTTTAGTGGGTCAAAATCTTGAATTACGCATTTGAGATAACTCTGCACGTATCAATAATCTTGTTCGTTATTAATAAAATTACCATCTGGTACGGTTCTGTAAAATGCATTGGCCATGTTAGTCAGGCTTTGGTGTTTTACACACTTTATGCTTTTTGTAACACCGGATGTAGGAATTAATAAACACCAAGGAACCTTAAAGAAAAATTGCAATAGATGATCCAGTTTGAGGAGCTTAGCGTGGTGTCCAGTAGTTTTAGATGAATTGGATCAATTGAATGTACTTGAGCTAAGGCGTCATATATTTGTGATTGGGGGTTTCTTCCAATCACAGCACCCAAGGTTAATTGAATGTCAATCCAAAGAATCACCACATGAATAATTCACCAGATAGCAATTCAAGATGTCTTTATTTGGGTCCTATTGAGCAGTTTAGTGCGGGACTGTGGAGATTTTTTTTTGAAAGACCAATGGGCCACCAACTCTCCCGCTATTTCAAAACAAAAGGTGCCATCAAGCTTTTTAGTGCAAGATAGGAATTTGTTCAATGCGAGTGGTCAGCCTTGTGATGATTGTTATGCGATTTAGCCATACAAACAAAGCGGATTAATTGAATTGCTATTTTGAAAAGGTTATAATGTATCCAATATGATGAAAAAAGGATGAATCACACACTGTTCGCCTCCAAAACCAAGTTTTCTTCCCTCCTCTGGTGCCATACAATTTGTTCCCCTGTTCCTTGCATATGCACTTCTCAAAGCCTCTTTAGATCCTTTATGTTTTAGAAGAGAGGTAAATGTGCACAATTTAATTGTTAAGTGGGATTTGGTTTGGATGGTCTTTTGGCTTTTCCGTTTTTATTCTATAGCTATAGATATGATAAAAAAAATTTTACCTTCATATCATGATTGCACGATCCTTTAAATTGAAATTGCAAGAAAGAAATTCAAAGTTACATTTCAAATTTAAAATTCAGAGCTACCTAACAATTATGAACTAAATTGTGAAAATAAAGAACTACTAAAAGCAATAAAAGTATTCAAATGCCTTGGAAATCTCCTCCATGCAAATAGCCATGTATTGGAAGATAAGATTTATTGAACAATTCAAGCTTTACTCCATAATTCAGCTCTATTTTTTTAGAAGCTTGTGCTATTTTGATTCATACTTTTGTGGGCAGCTCCTCCTTCATGGTCTTGCATGCTATAATTTATGAACAAAATGAATAATATTCATTTTATCCTCCGGAAGCTTTTGCACGTCTTCTTGAAACTTGTGGAAGCTTCTAGAATGTTTTGAAAGGTTTCAAAAGATTGTAGAAATTTTAGTTACATTCTCTTGAATCAATGAATTATTGGAATGTGAAGGTTACTTATTTTTTTGTAGCTTAAATTTACAATTAGCTATACGACCGGCTACATCAATAAGCTTAATTATACATTTCTTATAGAGCTTGTTAAGCTATGCCTTATGTTATATGATTATAAAAGTAAATGAATTATAAAGGACAAAATATGATACAAGAATGTATATTCCCTATTATTAGAACTTTGATACACAAAGTATTAAGCCATTTTATCATTAAGTGTTGAAAGACAAAGTTGAATATTTCTCTCATATTTATGATGGTTGTATGGAGATGCATTAGGAGCACAAAATGATGAGTTTCTTGATGTGAATATTTCTGTAAGATATGAATGAATGTTGTCATGTTGGCTACAATTAAGATTTGAATCTATATTTTTATTTATGTTTGTCTGTAGATGCTACTGATCTTTACAACTTGGCTATTTGCTCACTGAATTTATGCCTGCTTTGGTATTATGAAGAACTGAGACAAAAAAAAAAAATCAAACCAGACAACTTACCGTCTAAGTCAAAACTCTACATTAATAGACATATTGAAAAATCCTAATAATACTTTTGTTTTAATTGAATAAGAAGAGATTAAGAAAGTTGTGAAATGTGGAAATCATGTTGGGTCTGCAGTTATTTTGGTAAGTTTTTGCTAGATTGGGCTGACTCGAATGGTTTACCTTGGTATAGCTTGATTTGAATTGGTTGTCTTTAAGCCTTGGTAAACCCTAAATAAGACCTACCCATGATGAGGGACCCTATTTTGGTGGTTAGACAGTTGTTTCCAGGCCAGCTCTAGTGCCCACTAAATAGCACCTAATCTCCTCTATTATTGTTGATAACTATGATGCACCGACACTTCTCCTGAAAGAGGCGTGCAGTGTCCAACACTGTATCCGACATGACACTCGCCCGACACTCCTCCGACAAGTGTCAGACACACCGAAAACGTGTCCAATTAAAAAATATTAAATACAAATTGGACACATGTGTCCGACACGCGTATCTTAAATATTTAATAAAATTTTTTAAATATAATTTATTGTATTTGGCAGGATTTAAACTAAATTTCTTATTTCCTATCCACAACACCAAATCAACGTTCGCACATAATACCCAATCATCGAATATTCTTGTTGCGGATTAGAATATACGCGCCGATAGAATTAAAAAACTTCCGTCTCTGTGTTGTACGAATATCTAGCACACAAATAGAGGAGAAATATCAACACCGGGATTTTTACGTGGAAAACCCTGAAAGGGGAAAAACCACGGGGCCACGCCCAGTTGAAAGATTTCCAAAAGTTTTTACTTGAAATACAAGAAGCTAACTCGTTCGTAAAAGTTAGGACGATCAGATTACCATGAATCACTTCTGGATTGAAATCAAGTTACAATGTCGAGCAGAGTTCCAGCGTCGTTCAGAAGTCGGGCAGAATTCTGGCATCGTTTGGGTGTCGGGCAGAATTTCGGTGTTACTTTGGCGTCGAGCAGAACTCCGGCGTCGGGCAGAACTCTGGCGTCAGGTAGAACTCTGGCGTCACTTCGGCGTCGGGCAGAACTCCGGCGGTGGTCGAGGAGGAGTTATTCCCTCCTATCTTTCTCCTCTTCTTCTTCTCCTCTTCTTCTTGCTTCTAGTTTGGGTCTTCTCTAATGAGAAATGAAGGGTCTATTTATAGATATTCTGGAGTGGCATAGATTGTAAATAGGTGTGAGATCAGGGGTAAATAGAGAGTGGTCTAATGGACGGCCGATATTGAATCCTTTGATCGTGCACCGTTCGTCAGACATTTGAAGGTCTTAATGATGTCGGAATTCAGCGATCTTGGGCTCGTTGGATTCGTCTCGTCGAGCCGCTCGATTCGACTATAAGAACGTAATATTTGGAAACTGTTTGGTAACTCGAATTATGGTTTGAACTTTCCAATAACGCTTCAGGTGCTTGATTTGGACTCATTTGGGCTTGGATTGAGTCGAATTTGTTGTCGTTGAGTTCGTATTTTCGAGACGCTCAGTTTGACTGTAAGTTCGCTAAAATCGAAGTTCAGGTGATCTCGGAATTAATTTTTGAAGTTTCCGGCTCGATTTTGCCTCAAGATTCGTGCCCAATCAAGATAATTTTTTTGAGGATATATCAATTCTCATTTTCATTTCTTTTTTGCAGTGAAGGTATTTTCATCTCCTCTCTCGGTGACTGATAAATGGCATCGACGCCTAGCTCCCAACATCCTAATACTAATCATTTTAAGCACAAATTCTAGTTAAATGACTAATTATTTTTAAATTATTTTTAAAATTATACTTATTTAATTTTTATAAACTATTTTTTAAATATAAAAACTATAATACCGTGTCCAACCCGTGTCCGTGTCCTATATCTTCAATAGCTGACGTTTCCTGTGTCCTTGTCGTATCGTATCCGTGTCGCTGTGTCTGTGTCTGTGCATCATAGGTTGATAATAATTTGAGATATTTTGCTAAATGGAGGAAGTTTCCACATGAGTGTTATTGCTTCAAAAAATGTGGGAGGTATTAGGTTTGTCTTTCTTATGCCTCAAGGATTTTCCCTTGTCCAAGAGATGGTTACATGCCTTTCGTGTGCACGATTGTCATATATCATTGGCACTCGCCTATGATGTTTGAGAGGCTAATATCTCTTTGGGGGCCCAATTATTTTTGTAATTCTAAGATCTAGTAATCAATCATTGTGTCCAAAGTTGACCATTGGTGTCTCTTATGCCTCTCTAGGTGGGGCCATCGCTCAAGTTTCTCTATGATGACTACTAACACTCTTCGTCACCTCTATCAGGTAGCGACTGTGGCAAAATCCTCTCTATTGTTTACTACTTGCTCTATCACTCTACAATGACTTGACCATGAAAGGAGGATTGACTACACCCTTAATTGGGCTAGCTCAATCAATTTGAGATTCATCTAAACGCTTTGTCCATAAAGGCTTGGATCTATCCGTGATGATTTAGGTAAGGCTGAATAGTTTGAAACCTTAGGATGAGATGGAAATTTTTTTTTTTTCTTTCTGACAAGTCTTTCATTTTTTTTTCGATTAAATTCAATCATACTTGTTTAAATAATAATTGAATGATTTTGTGCAATGAAAAGGATTTAATTCAATTTCTTTGATGTTGTTAATATCTTCTTGGTTTTAGCTCCAGCTAAGCTTTGACCTTCAAGACTCCTAAATTTTGGCTTAGGAATCCTCATCAAGGATTTCTAGACTCCTAAATTTAAGCTTTGGAATCCTCATCAATTTGCTCCAATTAAGTTATGGTATTCGAGGAAAGGTTTCCTAAGATATTAAGGGTTGGGGAGCCTAACAAGTTTTTGCTTGATAGGGCTTTATTGTGGCCTAATTACATGTATAGGGAACAAAATGTCTCTGTGATTGACGTCATAGGGTTGTCTCTATTAAGCATAAGACTTATTGGTAACCCTAAACTACACCAAGGGTACGTATTCTAATTTACCTCTAATGTCATGAAGAAAGTTAATTTCACATGATAATAGTTTTGGATCAACATCTTCAACTACAACTTTTTTGATGTATAAAGCATTCATCACTATGCCACAAAGGAACATCTTATGAGCCATTTCATTTATTTTGTTTTTTGCGCTCTTATGGTCTAGAGTTAAAGATTAAAGAGAATCCATTCTTAAATATACTTTCTTGGTCTTGCCATATTAAATTCTATTTGACCTTCTAGCTGATAAACCCACCCAAGGCTGACTGATGTCTTTCTTTAGCTAATTATGAGTCCATATAAGTTGGCAACTCGTGTTTTCATATCCACTATCCAGTCCATGAAATGTGTTTGGACTGCAAGAATTATACGGCTAGTGTATTTTATTTCCTTCACTTCATCTTCTTTCTAAAGAATCCAACCATCAATTGTGAGTATAGTATCAACTGTGGCACAATAATTTACTTTATGTGGTTCACCAACCTAATTACTTTAGTATTTCATGGATTGTTTTTGGCCTTTACATTACAATCATTCTTGTCTTCTTGTACTAAATCAACATTATAATATTGTTCGTTTATGTTTTCTTGTTTCTGTTTGCAGCCACCTATCTCTTTAGAAGGACCGGTTTACAATAGCTTTCAGGTTGATTCATTCAAATTGATGGAACTCCTTGGGCCTGAAAAGGTAGATCCATCTGACGTGAAGCTAATAAAGGAAAATCTTTTTGGCTATTCAACTTTTTGGGTGACGAAGGAGGAGCCATTTGGTGATCTTAATGAAGGAATTCTTTTTCTTGGGAATCTGCGGGGAAATAGGGAACATGTTTTTGCTAAACTTCAACATAAGCTCCATGAAGTCGTAGGAGGCAAATATAATCTATTTATGGTGGAGGAACCCAATTCAGAAGGACCCGACCCAAGGGGCGGACCACGTGTAAGTTTTGGATTGCTGCGAAAAGAAGTTTCTGAACCAGGACCAACGTCTCTATGGCAATATGTTATTGCTCTCCTCCTATTTGTCCTTACAATTGGTTCTTGCGTAGAGCTTGGAATTGCATCTCAGGTATATGTTTTTTTTTTGTAGTATGTTATTCATGTTTGGTATTATGCATGGATTATCTATAATATGTATACATGATAAAATGTACTTGCAGATTAGCAGCCTTCCTCCAGTAGTGGTGAAGTACTTCACAGATCCAGATGCTATAGAACCACCTGATATGCAACTTTTATTCCCCTATGTGGAAACAGCTTTACCTCTGGCATACACTGTCTTAGCTGTTCAGCTAATACATGTAACATTCTTTGCATTAGAGTTTGCTAAGCACTTTGATATCTTTGATTTTTTTTTTTAGCTTGATTTGAGATAATATTCAATCATGATTCACTTTTGATTTTTTATGTAATCCTTTTTATGCAAAATGTAAGTGGAAGCTTCTCAAATTACTTTTATGTTGAAAAAGGGTATGTTACTCCATTATCATTTTGCATTGAGAAAAAGATGAAGAAATCGCTCTTTTTAAAATGAGTAGAAAATCTCATATATATTATGCATACATGCGGATATGTTATAATTTGAGTGATTTAGTACTTGAAGACCCTTGTATGCTACACAAATGTATACTTCTTAGTTCATTGACTCCATTTTCAAAATTCAAAGAATATCTTCTTTAGTCTGTTGATTTTTTTTTTTCGAAAGTTCTATGTTTACGGTTTAATCTTAGCTAAGGTTAGCTACATTTCATCTAATTTGTCCTAATTTGATTACTTTTAAAGTATTATTCCTTTATATGATACCTCACATGACAACCACATCTAGCTTTACACTACAAGGAAGCAAGCAGCAGAGAGGGATTGTGGGTGGTTGAGGATTAAAGGAGAGAGAAAGTATGGCATCCCATGGGGAGAGAATGAGGTGGAGAGCTTAATAAGGATTAAAAGAGAAAGCGAGATAGAAGGGATGGTGGTGGCTATTGATGCCTATTTTCCACACCAACTTTGGTCTGAGGTGGGTGAAGGGAGGGAGCGATATGTAGCCATCCCTTTCCCTAATGATGGGTGGTTAAAGAAGAATGAATAAGAGGTGGTTGTCTCCACCACTCCCCTTTACAGAGTATAAAAGGTATCCATGTGTGTGTGGGAAAGGGGGCGGTTGGGAGTTTGAGAGAAATGGAAAATGGGGGTGGGTGGCTCACCTCCAAATTTTCGGATTGTATGCAATATTAGAGGATGAGATATGAAAGATGAATAAAGTAGTGATGGAACCCTGCGATATACTGTAAAATGTGATGGTGCTAGAACAAGGGTATGTAGACAAGTGTTTTAATCTTTTCACTTTATACTGACAAGAATTGCAATGCTAGGGTTCCATATGGTATAATAACAAACCTCCATGACCTAAAGTGAAAAATGAAACTTATGGACCCATGTCCATGGATGGTAAACTGGGGGACTTTTTAGTACAACAACATCAAGCCTTTATCCCACTACGTGGGGTCGGCTACATGAATCCTTTTTCTCCATTGTGTCCTCTTAAAGGTCAAATTCTCGTTTAAATCTAATAAAGAAAGGTCATTCTTGATATTTTCTAACCAAGTCTTTTTAGGTCTGCCTCTACCTTTCTTAACATAAGTCAAATCTAATACCTCTACTCTCCTAACCAGGTCATTGGAAGGCCGCCGTTTTATGTGACCAAACCATCTAAGGCGACTCTCTCTAATCTTATCTTCTACTGGAGCTACTCCAACCTTTTCATGTATATGCTCATTTCGTATCCTATCTCTAAGGGTAAAGCCACTAATCCACCTGAGCATCCTCATCTCTACCACACTTAACTTAATATTATGCTTCTCTTTTAATGGGCAGAATTCAGCACCATAAAGCATTGCAGGCCTCACTACCATCTTATAGAATTTTCCCTTAAGTTTGTGGGGTAATTTTCTATCACACGACAAGCCCGATGCATTCCTCCACTTCAACCATTCAACTTGAATTATGCTGATAATATCCCCATCTATTTCACCATCACTCTGAACAATAGATCCTAATATTTCTGACAAGTAACTCACCAAAAATAAATATTTGGGCCAAAGTTAAAATTATTCTCGGCGAAGTAGATATTTCTGACAAGTAGGACACATTTTCTAGTCATATTACAAGCTGTCTTTGAATTGTCATGTATGCATTTTTATTCTAAATGCCTTCATTTTATGAGCATGTTAAAAATGGGAATTCAATGATGAAATATATAGGAGAATTATGCTGCATAAATTTAAAACACTTTCAGCAGCTCAAATACTTATTTAAACCATCAAGAATTTGTGAAGGTAAAATTTTAACTTATCCTTGTTAAGTATTAATGAAACTTAGATGAGATGACGTTTGGAATTTAATCAGTGCATACAATATGAAGCTTATGCATTTATTTCTTCTTTTTTTTATGGTTGAATCAGAACTCTGACCTCCCTTTTGGGTTGAAAGGCAAAACCACTTGATCAAGGCATTGGTGACCATGCAATCATTTCTTTTTATTCTTGATTATAGCATACACATTATTGCAGTACTGCATTCTAATCCTGAAATTCTCACAAAATAATTGCCATGAAGTGATTTTCTAGGTATATATTATTTTTCCCTATGAATTCATGATGACTTTTATCATTCCATGGTAATTTTCAATGTTGCTTCTTATTCTCTTACAACTTAGTTATTCTGCTAGGTTGATGCATCATTTCTTCCTACAGGAGATTGGTCATTTTGCGGTAGCATTTTCTAAAAAAGTGAAGTTGGGCATTCCTTTCTTCATTCCAAATATTACACTAGGTAGCTTTGGTGCAATCACCCAGGTAATCATCCGTACTTCCTATGTAAATGAAATGAGGATTGCTGGAAATATCAGCATTAAAAGTGTGAAATACAAATTTGAGTGCTGACTTATGTGAAACTTCGGCTTCGTTTGGACGGCTTTTTTATTGCTTCTTAAAACGGCTTTATTGTACAAAAATTAAAATTTTTATACTAGAAAGCGCTATAAGAAACAGTGAAAAAGCCGCCCCAAATGAAGCCTTCATGTTACATTTGTATGTTAAGTGCAGCTTCCTTGAGCTATTGGATGAATGTGTCATTGCGGATTGCATCTTGTTGACTTTAAAAGCTCTGTTTCATAATCTTGATATAGTTGATGGATGTGCCATTGTGAATTCTATCTAGTTGATTTTGAAAGTTCCATCTCAAAATACATTCTTGCTTAAGCAAGTTATCTGGGCTGTTATTTTGGCACTGTATCCTGGATGGACCGAGAATCCAGGCTTGGTTGTTGAACCAAGTAGGGTTTGTGCCTGATGAAGTGATTCTACCAGGCCCTAGCCATTATTGCTAATTTATATTCTTAATTATCCTCTAAACTATTTTCAAATAGTTCAATGGGGTGGTTTCTCATATAGAGCATGGACTAGAAAATATTATATTAGTGAAACGTATTTACTTTGTGCGTGTAATCAAGTTATATCTACCTTACTGGGTCGGTCTCACTTTATAAAGAGCAGTAATGCAAAGGTTCACCTATTTGATTTACATTTTTTACTTGATGTTTCAACGAACATGTTAATAACTCTACTACAGCATAGTGAAGCAATTCTTGAAGTATAAATTTTTCTTACGAATCAATATTAAATTAACCTTACTTTGGCTTTATATTTGACCAATGGAAAGCATGCATGCGGGAGCCTCATGAGAAAGAATATCTATTGCCCATTATTGCTTTATCTAAGGATGATTTTTTCGCTTGAAGTCTTCTTCTAGTAGGACATGATTGATAGGATTTTTCTACTTTATAAAGTACTTTCATTGAGAATATACCATGTTACTCAGGCCTTCATTGAATTTTGTGTAAGGGTTTTGAGCAGAGAACTAGCCATGCAAGGCTTATTTATTTTTCTGTAATTCCTTATGACTTGATTATTACATGTACATTTCAATATGTTATCATTTGCTACAATTCGAGAAGTGTGTTAAGTATTTTCATATTACTTTCTCAGACTGGAGCTTTATTTCTCATTGTTTATAATTCCTTTCATAGTTTAAATCTATTCTTCCTGATCGGAGGACAAAGGTTGACATTTCCATGGCTGGACCATTAGCTGGTGCTGCACTCTCCTTTTCAATGTTTTGTGTCGGCTTATTGCTTTCATCAAATCCAGCTGCTGCAGGTGATTTGGTTGAAGTTCCTAGCATGCTTTTCCAGGGATCGCTTCTCCTTGGACTAATTAGTCGAGCAACTCTTGGCCACACGTATGATTTTTCTTCTATATTCTTTCCTTTCTTATTTATTTAATTTGTTTTTCCTTTTCTTTTATTGCATATAATAGAGGGGTTCTCCTTATTCTCACATCTGCTATTGTGGCTAGTAGACCCATATTTCTACCAAACCAGCCTCTAGAACTTCCAAACTAACCTAATCAAACTGAACGTTGTATCAATATTGTCTAGCATGGTAATGGTGGCAGGACAGGTTTTCTGTTCTCGTTCCTGCCAAGTGTTGGGAATCAAATCTCATATCAATTAAGCGGTGCTGATTTGGAGAAATTATTCTATGCGGACGCCGAATGCCGTCCGCAGACCAACCAGAATGAGCCATGTCGGTACCTCAGCTCGGTATTGCTGATGTGACTCATTATGGTTGGTCTCCGGATATAAAACTGCGTTCGGCGTCCGCACAGAATAATTTCTTGTTGATTTGCTATCAACGTTTTCCTTTCTCCTTTAAAAGATTAATCATTTAAGGAAATTGCACGGCGGAGTTATTCGAATGACTTGAATTAGTTGTAATTTAAGGGGTGATAAAGTAGAAATAAAAATGTAGGGTGAAAGGACTAGGAAAAAGAGGGCAGTCTTTCACATGATTTTATGTTTTAATTTTTTATTTTCAACTGTTATTAAAGCAAGCAAATAAATGTATATTAATACATAAACAGGCAATATTGTTGATTCTGTTGCATATATGAGCTTGGGTGGAAGTTTCGTGATTGCAAGGTTATCCTTCAAAACCAATTTGGGAGTAATTTTAAGAAACATCCTTCTCCACAACAATTAATCAGCACCCAAAACCTTTGAATCAGGCTCGACCACTCTTCCCCATCTCCAATGCTATCTCAAATCCTACCCACATGAACCCAATAGAGCTTTCGCAACTTTCTTATGCTATATTATGGTTGGATTAAGTTGGTTTAACCCTTTTTATGAGGTGGTTATAGCATGAAAATTAATTTTGAAAAATGTCTAGGAAATTACAGTTATCCCCCCCCCCCCCTCTTTTTAAGATGTAAGCCATAGAATTTTGCCCATTTCACAATGATTGGTTTGAATGGTGCTTGCCTTGAATTTAAATTCAATCCTTATCCTACTCGGTTTAAAATCTAGTTATGTTCAGTCAAAACAAGAGATGCTATCTTCGAACTTGAACCCAGCCTGGAATGGTATTACTAGTTACTTCTCTCCTTTTATGTTATAATTTCACTTCTTGCATACTGTTTTTGCTACAAAGCATATTATAATTTTGTCCATCTTACATTTTATATTTCTTTACTGCATTTCACAAGCTAATGTTCGCTTTATGTTAGTGCTATTTTTTCTCATTTTTTTTATCGGAGAGTGGGTCTCAATGATTAGATTGCCGCATTGCTATTTGAAAGTCAAGGATTTAGATCCTAAAACAGCTTATGTACTATGGAAGTGGGTTAGACTACATATATCAATCCTCATCATGATCTAGAGTGATGGGATTCTTTGACACCCTTTATGCATAATTGCTATCCACACATATATTGCACAGCAAAACTGTCCACAAATCTGCATAAAGAGTGGTTAATCTCTTTTAGGCGCCTTTGCTCTCAGTGCACCCAGTATCAACTTTGTTAAAAGTTGATTTTGTAGCTTATGGACCATAGAACAGATATCTCTAATGATCTTGACACCCCTCATACTTCTGCTTTGAGCTTTGCTAGGCATTTACTATCTGTTATTTGATTAGAAACTCGAGCTTAGGGTTGTGCCCTTGGACATGTGCATGTATGTGCTTAATTTTTGCAAACAAATATGCATATTTATAGTTACATAGCAAACAAAAATATATATCTACGTGAATGATTTGTAATTAAAAAAATTATTTAATAAAATTAATAAATCACTTTCAACTTCATCTGGAATTGAATTTTTCTCAGACTTAGATTTCGTTTGGGATGGTTTTTTTACTGCTTCTTAAAGAAGCTTTTTAGTAAAAAAAAAATTAATTTTTAAACTAGAAAGTTGTTTTAATAAGTAATAAAAAATCCGTCCCAAATGAAACCTTAATTAGAGTTGAATTGAATTGTTCAATTTTGAGTTGACATTGGTTCACTCGAACTCAACCCAATATCACCCGTAGTCAAGTTTTAGATATATTTAAATGTTTATTCTCTGATCCGACATTTAATTACATAGGGAAGGATTTAGCTTCGCTGAGACCACCTGAATCAGATTGCCTTCAAGTAAATTAGCGAACATTGTATGCTACCGTGGTTTCAGCTGTTTCAGAAGATATCAATATTTTCATTTATTTTAACGATTCCAGCATTTGATTTTCTACGAGTTAATATTCCATGCTTGAGAAAAAACCCTTAATTTTCTTCTGCTTGACCGTTTTCATGATCACATTTCGATGAGCAGACAGGTTCTTACTTTATTAATATGTGCAGAGCCATGCATGCTGCCACTGTTTCGATCCACCCTCTTGTAATAGGTGGCTGGTACGTATCATTTCAAAAATTTTGTTGTGCATTTGAATATCTATTTAATTGGTCCATGTGCGTTCATTGCAGGTGTGGCTTAACCACTACTGCCTTCAATATGCTTCCTGTAGGGTGTCTTGATGGTGGAAGGGCAGTACAGGTACCCCTTACCTTTTTTTCACCGACTAAGAGCAGTAGCACTATAATCCTAAACCATAATAGCATATTAGCCGAGTATTTCTTAGATAAAAATCAATTATTTCGTTTCATTACCTTTCTTATTTTTGTCAAATGCATTTAAGGGGAGATTTTATATAGCTTCCGTTAAAAAACTCATTCTCTATTAAGATTGAGATTGCACCGAAATTGTGTTTGTTATCAGGGATAGTGCAATTGTTCGGTTAAGTATGATTATTAGTAAATGCTAGTCAAAGATTGGACATATGTGTTTCAACCAACTTGTTCTTACACTTGCCCACTAATGTAGAGGTCAATTGATATGGTGGTATTTGACATATTGTACATGTGGTCGAATAAAATTATTTAAAAACAACAAAGAGGTGGAAGCATAACTTGGGGACATCTGTTGTGACTTGCAAGCTTTATACCTTTATGAAATTCAAGCGCTAGTGTTTGGTGTGATATTTTTTGGGTGATCTAACATACGAATATAAATACGCACTTAAAAATTAAATATTTATTAAATAAAATAAAAATTATATTACAACCCATAAATAGAATGGAAAATAAATATGCAAATGCAACTAGACATCATAATTAATATATTGCTGCTACAAATGACCAATCAATGTGTTACAAAATGCGATGTTAGCAACTTTATCCCTGATTTTGTTTATAGCGAATGATGAATTCTTGAAATCGGATATTATCATCCATCACCATTTCAACCTCTAGAGGTGTCGCTTCTCTCGCAACTTCAACTAATATAATGAGATCATGTTTATCCTCTATTATCATGTTATGCAAAATTATGCAGGTAATTATTATGTAATGTAGCCCGTATTTTCTCCAAAAATGTACTAGTTCTGCCACAGTTGCAAAATGTGATCAGAGAGCTCCAAAGGCATGTTCTACGTCTTTTTTGTATGCTTCTTGTATAATCGTAAAATATGATTTTTTCAAACCACATGTTTCTTGAATAGTTTCATAATGGTGGATCATTTTGGATATATATTAGCAGTCGAATAATAACCCATATCATATTTTTTCCTTGTATGTATAATGAGCTGGATGAGCAATAGCTTAAGTGAGATTGGAGAATAGGTGGGATGACTCTAACATATTAATATAATTATTAGTACCTGACATATCGAAATAAACATGCAATGTTCAAAAATTATAATCTATTGCAGCTTCAAGAATAATATTAGGTGTTCCATTATAACCCATATATTGCTTGACCCACCCGACATGACAATTTTTTCACTTCAAATGCATACAATTTAAACTATCCAAAATTTCTAGAAAATCATGTTGTCGACCAATGTGAAGAAGCATAGCAACATTATTAATTGTTAGTGATATTAAATATTGCTCTAAAAATATCTTTATGATTGCTTGATAAAATATCTTCACGCTTTTAATTGTCGTTGACTCGCCTATTTTAGCATACTCGTATGTGGCATTTGTTGGTATTTCTATATGTCAACATCTTAAACATGACTATTACTTCTGAATGGGTGACAATTCAAGTATATCAGCACTATTTATTCATTGGTGGAAGAAGCTAGCATGAGCTTTAACTGCATCCACTATGCGAACGAACAACGATCGAGACATTCCATATTTCTGTTGAAATATGATATCATTGTATAATGGGTTGTCTGAAAAGTAATCATTGAACAATCAACAATTTGCACTCTTCTGATCACTATTGATGAAATCATGCCTTGTTACTGAGCCGTCTAAAAACACTTGGTTATTTTGTTGATTGAGAATGTATTGGATCATCTTATTATTATTTGTAATAACACGACATATCATTGATTCCTCTTCTTCAAGACTTTATAATTTGGATATTGTCTTCTTCATATGAGGAGAAAGATAAAAATGATAAATTTTTAAAATTTATATTCATTTTGTGAGATAAAAAAATTATATAAGAAGTATTTATTCACATGTAATATTAATCTAACTGCAAGCTATGGTCATAACAACATTACAATACTTATAATAAAAAATTTATCACGGGTTAAGAAGTGTGAGAATCTTATAGGAGAGAACTTATTGATTTATCAAAACCGTTCCAAATAGATAGAGAAGCATAAGAATTTTATAAGAGAAAGATCATTAATTTGTTAAATTTATTTAGGTCAAGTTGAGGAGCATGCAAATCTTATAAGAGAGATGTCGTTGCTTTGTTAAATCCTTTCAAAATAGGTCCAGAAGCATAATAATCTTATTAATAAACTTGTTATAAATAATGTCATTAATGTGTTATGTTTCTATCCCTGAATCGAGCATCTTTTTATCTTATCAACTACACATCTTTCATCATTAACTCATTGAAAAGAATGTATATCCGATCTTCTGCATATTCTCAATAGTGAGATAAACTCTTATGTCGAATTTATATGAGATTTCTGAAGACTCGATCGCGTGTATATATCAGTCATTTGATCATTTTTTGACATATGTGAATAGAGCCTATAATAATTATAGAGATCAGAATTGGAGATGCATTCGAAGAGATCTGTTTAGTCTCGTATTTGAATTGTTGCAAAAACGGCAAGAAAGATGCATGCTTGTATCTGAAAAATTGATATAGGCATCCCAGTGGTACTTCAAATGAAGATATTATGAGTATTAATATTTTTTCTTAATTTTTTTCTCTATATGACTATTTAATTAATTATAATTATTTATATCAATTTACAAATATATCAAGCCAATGTTTTGTTTATGCAAGGTGAAAAGTTAAAATCAGGTTAAAAGTTTGATCATGCGTGGAATATTAATAAGAATTTTGAAGAATTTTAATATATTAACTCTAGTGCTAGATAGGCATCTCGATGGTGGAGTTTCGAGTATGCATTTTTAGAGTCAGAAATCCACCCTTGAATATGCTAGAAAACCATCTCGTTGATTGTCTGCATTCTCTAAATTTAGATGACGATGAATACAATGTTGATGTCTCTCCATCTGAACGACCAATTGAGGTGAGGAAAGTCAAATTTAAAAAAAAAAATTGATAATCAAATATCAGTCTTCTTCAACACTTTGAAAGATAGAAATAAACAACTAATTGAGTAATTAAAAAAGACAAGTGTGCAGAGATAATATCACTAGGAGCTCCAAAGTAAGAATTATGTCTTAAAAGAACTCAAGTAAGAAAACAAAGTCTTGTTGCAAAACTTGAGTTCTATACAATATCCAACGCTCGCGTAAGGCACAAATTTTATAAAAGATGTTTGAATAATAACAAAATCAACAACTACCTCCTACATCTAACTCATTTAGACAATATTTCAATGATCTTAGAGGATCTGAGATCGATTTTCCAAATTATTAGATTATTAATATTAGTTATTTTTAGTTTCATTTATCATTATATATTTTTGTTGACATTGCTTGTTATATATTTTTATTTTCATTTATCATTTTGTTATTATATTGTTTAAATATTATGTATTTTTTATTATTCGATATCCTTTAAATTTATATTTAGATTTTACCTTAAGTTATATATTAATGTTATATTTTAAATATACTTTTGTATTTTAAATTATTTAAAATAAAAAACCTATTTTAATTTAATCACATAAAAATTAGAAAATTAATAACATAAGTTAAATTAATATATTTAGGCTCAAAATGTTAAAATTTAATAATTTTAGGATAATTTATAATTTAAAAACATATATATAAATTGGGTTTTTGAATAGTGTGACCCTAATATTGGCATCGCACTGTTGACAGCCGAGATAAAACACAAAATATGTTTGCATTTGTTTTTCGGTGGATGCTTGTAGGAGCTGCAAACGGACAAATTATGTTCGGTTGGAGTTGCCGTAACGGTTGTTTGCCCAAATATATAAATTAAAATAAAATTCATATACTTAATGATAAATGAAACTAAAAATAATAATACTGATAATCTAATAATTTGAAAGATCAATCTCGGATTCTCTACGATCATTAAAATATTGTTCACATGAGTTAGATGCAGGAAGTGGTTGTTAATCTTATTTATGTTCAAACCTCTTTTGTAAAATTCATGATTGCTTAGCTTGGACAAATACACGAATGTTGAGATCCTGTGTAGAACTCAAGTCCTGCAATAAGACTTTATTTTTTTCCTTGAATTCTTTCAATGCATAATTCTTATTTAAGAGTTCAAAGTTGTATTCTCTGTGCACTTTTTTTTCAATAAGTTATTTATTTTCATCTTCCAGAGTATTGATGAAGGCTGACATTGGTCATCAATTTTTCTTTTTAATTTGGTTTTTCATCTCAATAAATCATTCAGATAGAGAGCCACCAACATTATATCTATCATCATTTAAATTTGGAGAGAATGCAGACAATATTGAAGATGGTTATCTAACAGATTGAAGGGTGAGATTTTTTGACTATGATGATGCATACCTGAAACTTGACATTCGAGATGATTATCTAACATTATTCGAGGCGCTATCTTAAAATTTTTTAAAAATTTTTAATAATATTTCACACATGGTCAAACTTTTAACCTGATTTGAGTTTTTCATCTTCCCAAGTAACATTTTGATTTGATCTAGTTGCAAATCAAGATAAATAATTATAATCGATTAAATTATTGATGGAGATAACAATTTTAAATAAAAGATTAATAGTCACAATATCTTCATTTGATGCACAACTGGAATGTCTATTTTCAATTTGTCAGATGCATGCATCCATCTTCATTTTTATTTTCTCAATAGTATGAATACAAGATTGAACAAATATATTTGAACGCATATCCCAACTTTGATTTCTAGAATTATTGTTGACTTCTTTCACCCGTGTCTAAAAATGATCAGATGATTAATATATACCCGTGATCGGGTTTTGAGAAATCTTCATATAAATTTGGCATAAGAGCTTATTTTTCTCTTGAGAATATGCAAAATATCATATAAACATTCTTTTCAATGAGTTAATAATGATAAATGTATAGTTGATGAAGATAAGAATATTCTCAATTCATGGGTGAAAATATAACCCATGGATGATATTATTTATAATAATTTTATTGACAAGATTATCATGATTCTCTACCCGTTTTGATCGGATTTAATAAAACAATGATATCTCTCTTATAAGATTCTCACACTTGTCAACTCGATTTGAATGAATTTGACAAATCAATGATCTTTCTCTTTTAAGATTCTTATATTTCTCAATCCATTTTGAACGAATTTGATAAATCAATGACATCTCTCTTATAAGATTCTCACGTTTCTCAACCCATAATAAATTTTTAGTTATAAATATTATAATATTATCATGATCATATATTGCACTTAGATTTCTATCACATTTGAATAAATACTTCTTATCTAAATTTTTTTTTCTCATAAAATGAATATTAATTTTGGATATTTGTCTTCCCCTTCTTCCTCCTCAGATGAAAAAGACGATATTCAAATGATAAATAGTCTTGAAGAAGAGGAAGCACACAAATAATAAGTTGATGATCCAATACATTCCCAATCAACAAAACAATCAAGTATTTATAGGCGGCTCAATTTCAAGGCATGCTTTCATCAATCGTGATCGGAAGAGCACGGATCATCGACTGCTCAATGATTTCTTAGAGACCCCATTGTACAATGACGTTATGTTTTGATGGAGATATTGAATGTTTCAATCGTTGTTTATTTGTATGGTGGATGCAGTTACAGCTTATGACAACTATTTCCAGCAATGAATGGATCACACCGGTAGACTTGGATTGTCACATCTTCATAAAGTAATATTCATGTTTCATACATTAGCATATGAACTACCTGTAGATACCACAGACGAGTATGTTAAAATATGCGAGTCAATAACAATTGAAAATGTGAATAGATTTTGTCGAGCATTAGTGAAAATATTTTATGAGCAATATTTAAGAACACTAACAATTAATGATATTGTTAGGCTTCTCCACATTAGTTGACAATGTGATTTTCTATGAATGTTGGACAGTTTAGATTGCATGTATTATAAGTGAAAATATTATCATATGGGTGAGTCAGGCAATATATGGGTCATAGCGGAACACCTAGTATTATTCTTGAAGCAGTATCAAATTATGATCTTAGGATATGACATGCTTATTTTGGTATGCTAGATGTGTTGGAGTCTTCCCAGCTATTCTCCAATATCGCTTAAGGTAATGTTCCTTCTGCTCATTATGTCATTAAAGGAAAATAATAAAATATGAATTATTATTTGACTGATATATATCCAAAATAATCCATCATTACGTAAACAATTTAAGAGCAATGTGGTTCGAAGAAACTATATTTTGCAATAAAACAAAAAACATGTAGAAAAGACATAAAACATGCCTTTGGAGCTATTCAATCATGTTTCGCAATTGTAGCAGGATCGACACATTTTTGGAGAAAAAATGTGCTACATGACATAATGATTACATGCTTAATTTTGCATAGCATAATAATCGAGGATGAAAGCGATCTTAATGCACCAGTTGAAGTTGCGAGAAAAGCGTCACCTCTAGAGATCGAAATGATGGTAGATTATAATACCTTATTTCAAGAATTCATTGCTTGCCATAGACAAATCAAGTATAAAGATGCTTACATCGCACTTTAAAATGTATCGATTGATCATTTGTGGGAGTAATATACTGATTCTGATTTATAAATATATATGTATTTTTTAATTTCTATTTATGTTATAATGTAATTTTTATTTTATTTAATAAATATTTATTTGTGTAAGTGTATTTATATTTCAAATTAATTTATCGAGTAATATTTATTTTTGTTAAAAAAAATTATAAGTGGGTCTAATTCAAAAAATTAATAAATATAAGAGTATGGTGGAAAATAGAGATGAAAAAGAATATACACAACATATTCTTTTTTTGTGTTAGAAATGGAGTTCGATTGAATATGCATTACTATTTGATATGACTGTTACTTTATTTTGAAGTGGAAAATAATTTTTTTGATTGGGGAGCCCTAAGGGTTTTTGGCATGCAACATTATTCAATTGATTTAGAGATTTTAAATTAACTAATTGGCAGTTTTGAAGAGTTTAAAGATAAACTAGAATTAATTTAAACTTAAAATAAGATTGATTTTGTGTTAACCTAATTTGCTAATTTAGTTTGAGTAGTCTATAAATGGTGGTTTGAGGTATATGATACACAACTTTTGCTTGAATAAAGTTTCATTTATAATTTTCGATCTTGTGAGTTCAAGTTGGATGTGCTATTCTTTTGAGTGTGGTATAAATGCAACTACTTGATTTCAGGTAATTCATGTTTTTGTATTGCATAAAGCTTAGTGATGCAACATCAATTATGCACACAAGCCTATGACTAGATCATAGACTAGTGCACTACATCAAGATTGTTGATTATTATCATTATTTGCATTCACAAATTTCAAATCGTTGAACCTTGATTTATATGGTTAGCCCCTTCAATGGACTCTCAACTTGTACCTATTTTCAATGCCATTCCACCGTCTAAAACAGACATGATTGGCCCCCTTTCCTCATAAACGACCAACATGTGATGGAAAACAAGGGCGCTCTTTTTCTTTTTATGCTTGGTCGACCATTCTAGGAGAATCAAGGCAATCAAAATATAATTACTCTTTTTCATATTTTTTAGCATAGTTAATCCCCTCTTGACTTACTTTGAAATTTTACCCTCTTGACTTAATGTGAAATTTTATTTTCTTTTGGTCTATGTATGCATATGCAATGAACTCTCTAAGATAGAATAAATAGTTGAAGTTCACTCATGTATGGTTGCAAGTTAGTATTAGCTTGTGTCACATCTTACACTGCCCCCTATCAAACAACGTAGGGTGCAATTGAGGAAAATCATATGTTATAATTACACAGCAATTAATCACTCAATTTTCATAAAAGTAGTTCACATATCTCTGCTTAGGACTCATCTCATAATACAAATAAACATAGATTTTAAATTAATTTGAGTTTAATTAGCTTCCATATATTTATCCTTGCCCTTTCCTGTAATAATCAAAATAAAAATTTGATGAGCTATGATGTTCAAAAAGATATTCAATTCTAATGCAGTATTCTAAGTATATGAAACACAATATTTACATGTGTATCAACAAATGGAAGTAAGAATTATATGTGCTCATTTAAAAGGAAATATGCATAGTATGGAATCATCATGTCCACATGATTAGGTCTAGATTTACATCCCATTGGCATCTGAGGTTACACTGCCTCTATCGCTCGTTGGCTTCATATCATAACCCGTAGGCTCCTAAGGTTGCACAGTCTTTATCATCCGTAGGCTTCCGTAAGCTCCTGAGATCGCACAACCTCTATTACCTGTAGGCTTCATATCATAGTCTGTGAGCTTCATATTATACTGAGGTTGCACTACCTCTACTAGGTCACACTACCCATTAAGGTCGCATTGACCCCTTCACCTACCACCTAACATAATAAATTCTCAGGCTTTTCTGATCATTGTGTTTTCCCTTCCAAGTTGTGTGACACTTGTTTATATATAGAAACATGCATATGCAGACAATTTAATATGGCGATCAAGTGTATCAGTAGTGTATGAATCCTATGTTACGACTCATTGTATAATAAATGAAAGAATTGTACATAGAAGCATCATATAATAAAACAATTAATTTATACTAAAAATGCGTATCTTACCTCCTCGGCATGCAGACTCACCAATTTGGACACCTCGAACCCGCGTGCATGTGTAAGGTACCTTCATCAACTCGAATTATTAATTGAAAATCCTCACATCTATCATTAGACTCATACATTTAATTAAATTCCCAAACAATGTACCTTCCAATTTTTTACATTGCATACATGTCTATAGATACCCATTCATGTTACACTTCGATCGTCCTAATCATCTACTTAGCAATGTTAACTAGAATCATTACATACACAAATCCTACAAATACCTAGAGTCATTAAAGAAAATTCTTACCTTCAAGCACCAACTAACTTTCCCACTAAGTTTTTGTATCTCTTTTTACTTTGTCTTCTCTTCCTTCCTTGATTTCCTCTTCCTACTTAATTTCTTCTCCCTACTTCTTTGATTTCTTCTACCTACTTTCCCATCTTCCAAAATCCACCCTTACCAAACAGCTTCTTCACTCCCCATTTTAACCGACCAACCCAACACCTGCACTCAATCGAGCCCACCACCCGAGCAACTTGCGTCATTTGGCCAACTCCACAACCAGCTGCAGTTTCCGCAGTGGCTACAACCAGCTGTAGGTTTCGATTTGGTCTCCCCTCATCCGCTCCACCATAAAATCAATGACTCCCTCCTTAGCATGGCTCGGTTTAGGCAAAATTTGAATTAAAGGGCTTGAGGTAGGATCTTTACCCTATTGCCCTTCCATCCAAACATGTATGTAAGCCATCTGTCCCACTATCTACCCTTAGCTGCAGTAAAAAAAACATATTTGAACTGTAAAATCATTTCATTACTTATGAAAGGGATTTAATTTCCCATCTTTCTATCTTTCTCAAATTAACCTATAATTCTATATATAGAATTCCTCCAATCAACTACTAGAACACAATGCCATATTTATTGATAACTTTTGAGAAAGTTAAGATTTTTTTGTATAATTTAATTAAAAAAAAATTGTATTTTTATTTGAAAATTTTGGGTATTATAACTTGGTGGCTTGAACCTCAAGAATTTTAGTAAGGTCTTGTTACCTTTCTATGTTCCTTTACTGCTTTACTCCTTTTCTATTCTTTACATTCTGCCAAGACTTATTCTTAGTCTTAGCCGCCATCTATGTTCTCTTTTATAACCCTGAAGTAACCCTAATTACCTGATATCCATTGGGCATCACCTCTCACACAAAACCTAAAAATGAGCTCTCTGGTTCCCATTCCCATAGACCCTAATTCCTACCCTAACACGCCACAAAACTTTCCTCGACCTCTAGTCATATTGAAGACTCCTTACGTATAAGAATTTCATGTTGCGCTGGACTTCTAGCGAGCTTTGAGCTCTAGTATCCACCCACATTTCCATTGATGCTCTCATGTGGCAGAATCCTAAATCACGTTTGGCACCCTCACACAGTGTGTTTGCACTCCATACTCATTTTGGCTTCCTGATTCCGTTCCTGCTTTACTTTAGCTTATACTTGTACTGCTCATGACTCTCTCAAATTACATACTTTCTTTCGGCATTTCTTTTGTCAGGTTTTACTTTCCTCTCACGACATGTTAATTTATTTTCATCATGTCTTGTCTGATGTCGTCCTATTTCACTTCTCTATGTTCGGTTCATCCCTCAGTAGATACCCCATCTATGTCCTTTTGCTTGGATCCTCTCTTGCCCTCATCTCCAGCTCCTTCGATTGCATTGCATTGCATTGTGATGCTTTCCTTGTGGAATCTCTTACACCTAGGATATCTCCTACCTTAGAATCTCCTTCTTCATGTCTTCATGTTCTTTCGCTGAGAATATGCAGGGGATGGTGATCCTGGATCTCAGCCTTCTTCATCCACTCATTATACATATTCAACTAGATTCAATACCAACTCACTGCAAGTTACCCACTGCGTTTCATAGGAAATTTGCGCCATTTTTAATAATTATTGATTGTTTGGAAAAGTTATTGATTTTTTTACATGAAAGCATGCGACACTTCATATTAGTTGAATTAAAAAATTATAAACCTTTTTGATCTTCATCAGCCAACGTTCAATTCCTTCGAAAAAGAAAAAAATTTAGAAGAATGCTGTGTAAATTCTTTATGGTGATAATATGGGAGTTAAACATATTAAAACTTTTTCCATAGAATGTCCCCCTTAATCTGTTATAAGATTACTTGAAGACTGAAGTGCGTAAGTATTCATTTGGTTGCTTCAAGTTATTTTAACATCTGAACACCTGTAAAAAAAGTTAAATTCATCTTTTTGATTAAATGCGATTATAAATTAATATTGATTTTAAATCTACAAACCTTCTCAAAACATCCTCATATATAATATTTTCATTTTTCACATACAAAATGAGTAAAAATAATATCATCATTCTCTAAAGTATGATTTTTTTTTCTTTTTATCTACTAACAAGCAAACGAATCTAGGTGTAATTCTCTCATCCTAGTACTTATTTCTCTTTGCTGGTGCCAGGGAGCTTTTGGAAAGAATGTGCTGTTTGCTTTCGGCTTGGCAACATACCTGATGCTTGGACTAGGAGTGGTATACTTCTATATCTCTCATATACTCGCTGGATTTCTTGTGCATTTAGTCACTCAGGTTCCGTTAGCCTTCTACTTCATTTAAATTTGACTTCTCTTTTCCTCTTGAAGAGTATATAAGAGCATAAGACCCTCCTTGATTACAACAATCTTTGAGCCCTGAACTGGATGTACAGAAAACCACTCCATTATAAACTTTTATGCCCTTTTTATCTTGACCTCATTGGTGAAGTTTTCTTTTTGTGCATCTCAATTCTGTACGGTTAGAACAAGCAAAATGATCCCCTTACACTTTTTAAATGCGTCCATACATATTTTTCTTAGCGGAGAACGCAATCCTTTGAGCGTATAAGTCTCAACTTATTTTCCCTCTTCCCCGAGTCATCTCACTGGTCTGAAACTAATGAAAACTGGTCCTGGGAGTCTCGGTTTGCGGGCAATTTCGACCTTTCAAGCTGAGAAATGCCCTAGAGATTCTCCATCATTTGTTATATTTAGAAAACTAGCAAACAATGGCGAGAGAATCAGGGAATGATAGCGGGAGAGCTACCAAACCTCATCTCCAAAGCTTAAAGAATTGGTATTTCTCCACCTGTTTCCATGATAACAAAGGATTAAAAAGGTCAAGGATTTCAGAAGTTGACAGACTAATGCTTTGTTTGGAACGGTTTTCTTACTGTTTTCTGAAACAACTGTTTACTATAAAAATTTCTCATTCCAGAAACTTTTCTGCTTAAAATCTAATTTAAAAAACAGAAAGAAAATTATCCCAAACAAAGCCTAAATTAGATGCTAAGTCTTAAACTGAATTAGACACGCTTAAATAGCCTATGGACCCTTTAATTATTTACTTTGAATATAATATTTTTCTCATCTTTCTTAGCTTGGTGGACCATTATCACTTCCCTGGGGCCTGTATGTGCTAATATGCCAGGTATTTTGCCCCCAACAATGGCGTAATCATCCTTGAATGCTTATGAAAAAAGTCTAAAAATCTTATTTACTCATCTGTTCCACAGAGAACTCCAGAGAAGCCATGCCTAAATGATGTTACAGGGGTGGGAAAATTGAGGCAAACAGCTTTAATAGCAACTATTTCTCTTGTTGTTTTTACTCTTCTTCCAGTGTGGGATGAGCTTGCTGAGGAGTTAGGTATAGGCCTTACAACTGCATTTTGACTTAGTTTTGCTGAAATTTTGGCTTTATATGGAAACCCAATTTTGTATTGATTTTGATTGTATTGAACAAATAAGTTTTCATGCAATTATGCATCAATAAATGTTGACCTAATTGATCAAAGTATATTGTAATTGTCTTTCTTTGTAGATTTTGAGTTCATATTAGAAATCCATTTTGATGGTTGCAGTTGTTTGCAAAATTATTGTATGTAAAATAAATTTTTATGAGTATGATGGGAGTGTATTATTTTTTTATTTTGAAAATTTGTCAATTTTATTATAATTATCGCAGTCTAACATATTTGATTGCAAAAATCGTAGCGCCGTGATTATTTCTACTAATTGAAAAGCAAATGCAGGCCTCTCAAAATGCTCTCTTAGGCTTCGTTTGGGACAGCTTTCTTATTGCTTTTTGAAGTATTTTTTTAATTTATGTTATAAAAAATTATTTTAAGAAGCAGTAAGAAAATCATCTCAAATAAAGCCTTAGAGGATTGCTTTGCAAATTGGATCACTACTTGAATTTGTTTTCTAGTTTTGTTCTAAAAGAATTTAAGAATTAGGGCTATGGGTTCTTTATATGCTATGTTTTTGAATAATCATGGTGTCATAATTTTATGAATAAATATATTTTATACCACATGAGTTTATAGTTAATAGCATATAATTTCATATGATTTAAAAGTATATCATCATTTTATTTTTCTAAGTGTTAAATAATAATAATAATAATAATAATGTTATTTATCACTATGTATTGATTCAAATCTGATTTCTATTTTATTTTATGCATAACTACTCCTATCTTTCTTAACATAAGTCAAATCTAATACCTCTATTCTCCTAACCGGGTCATCGCAAGGCCGCCGTTTTATGTGACCAAACCATCTAAGGCGACTCTCTCTAATCTTATCTTCTACTGGAACTACTCCAACCTTTTCACTATGGGTATATTAAATATTTTCTTTTTAGAAAAAAATTAAGCATCAACTTTCATATAACTATCACACTAGTTATTTTATATATTAGTTTTGTATAAAAATTTAGCACGTACATAATAAAAATCGTTAGAAGCCGTATCTTTTTATGTGAAAACTCCATTGTTGTTCGAAGATCAGTGATTAAACCAAAGGGTTCAACTCAATCACAAGACATTTGAACTCTTTGCTTTTCAATTTTAACTATGATATTTATGAATTGATCTTGCTCTTAATATTTTTCAAGAGTTAAAATGTCATTATAACAATCATTAGTAGTTCCTATAGATTATTCATAATAAATCTCAATGATATTAGAGATACCATCTTCAATGAGGATATTAAATGACAAAAAAAAAAGTGAAAATAAATAATTATTAAGCACATACATTATATAATATTGTACTTTTGGTAAAAATTTTGGCCATTAATGTTGTCTTCGACTCTCTTCGCCCTACTCTCTCCAAGAGATCAACTAGATCTTCTATAAAACAACCCTGTTAAGAGGTTCTTTGAGGCTTTCTCTAACTCTCTCATTCTGTTTGCTATTAGGGCTCAATCTAAATATATAGTAAAGCCGTAATATCTTTCATAGGGCTGCTAATGAACCGAGCTGAGCCGAGTCGAATAGAAGTGTGTTCATGTTTGAGTTTGTTTGTTATCAGCTTTTTCAAGTTCGGTTCGAGTTTGAAATGAGCTTTTTTGTTTGTGTTCAAACTTGGTTCGTTTAAATTAAATGGGTGCTCATGTTTAATTCATATTTGGTTCATTTCGTACTTATCGAGCTTTAAATAAATAAGTCTTATCAAACTATAAATGTGCTCTACTTGTAGATGTAAATTAACTTAACAAATGAGCCTTGTCGAGCCTTCTAACGAACAATTACATCGAGCATACTTGTGAACATATCTAGCTAAGTTTTTTAACTATTAAACAAGCTCGTTCATGAACAAACGATCTATGATTCATCTTATATTTGTTCAGAGAGCGGGTTGTTCGCGATATTAGGTGGATGCGGGAAGTAAAAACAAAATTATTAAATGATTTTAGATGGGATTAGTGAAAATAAATTATTAAATTATTAAGTTTAACAATATATATATTTTTAAAACTCTAATATAGATCTAATAGAGCTCTAATGAAGCTTCTTAACGAGCTTGTTCAGGACCTTTAAACGATACTGTTTATGAACATAAACGACTCGAACGCCGAATTATTCAAGCTCGTTTATTTATCTATCGAGTATTTATCAAAAGTATTCAAGCTCGTTCGTTACCTCATCAAACTAACATGAATGAGCTCTTATCGAGCCGAGCCACGAGTAACTCATCAAACGTTCGGTTCATTTATAGCCCTAATCTTTCATAAACAAACTAAAAATCTAGCATAACATGTCAAATTTTGCCACCACATAGCTGATATTTTTATGTGAAAAAAAAAAGTAAACTATAACATTAAAAAATAATAGTTTTTGTGCTATTTATTTAAATATAAGTGTTCAAACTATAAATAGAATAAATCTGAATGATTTTTGAAATACTTCACCCAAAGTAATTCTTTTATTTAACAAATCAATTTGAAAAATTATAACGTAGAAAAGGGCGAATTGTTGCGTCCGGTCACCGGATGTTCGGACATCCAATCCGGTGATGCCACATCACTCAAATACACTAAGTCCCGGTGTATTTTGGTGACGCGACGATACCGGATTGATGTCCAGACAAATCCTGACACCGGACGTATCAATTTGCCCCAGAAACGACACTTATAAATACGTAAAAAGAATAAAAATATATGCTAAAAATGTATACTTCTTAAATTAAAATCATACTTGAGTTATAAGAAAAAATATTTATTTTACTAAAATTCAACAAATACTTCAATAAAAATAAGAAATTTTCAAAACAAGGGCTATTTTTTATATGAAAATGAGTAGTTAAAAAATTTAATTAGTCAACTTTTTTATGCCAAATTATTTTTTTATGCATATTTTTTATAGTCCTCAACAATAGAAAAATCTCTAAAATAATCTAATTTCTATATAAATTAATTTGCCCTATTCATCATTATTCTTATAGCGGCCACCACCCACCATCGTTGTTATCAGCAGCCAAGCTCGCTACCCACCATTGTGTCAATTTTGACCATTAAGAACTAGTTGTGTCAATATTTGACACGACATGAAAATCCGACCCGATTTCAAAACGGGTCGGATTCAGGTTCCAAAAATCGACCCATTTGAAAAATGGGTCGGTTTCGGGTTGACCGATGGGTTGCCGGGTAAACCAGCAAACCCGTTTAAAATCAACTGCCACTGCCCCGCCTGCTCGTGCACCGCGCCGCTGCTGCCTGCACCCTACCTGCCTAGCTGCCCGCACGACAGAGCCTACCAGAGCATGATGCCTCGCCTGCTAGCGCCGGTGCCCTGTACCCGAGGTTGCCTGCACACGCGCCTGCGCACACCCGGGCACCTGCCCATGCGCACACCAGCGTTCGCCCGTGCTCACCAGTGCGCACCCGTTCTCTCCGCGTGCACCTGCCTGCACGCGCCCGTGCCCGCGCGTTTTGCAGTCCCGTGTCGGGTCGGGGTCCGGGTCCAACCCAGCAACCCGACGAGTCGGGTCCGGTTCCATGTCTGACACCGTTTATATACCTGCGGTCAGTTAGGGTTGCCCATTTGAACCCGGTCAATTCCGGGTTCGAACCCAACCCGACCCGTGAATCAAATTGAACCCTATTAAGAACGCAATATTTTTTTTATCTTTTTGGTTAATGTGGTTAAGCCTAATGTGCTACGATTGTTGTTGAAATTGCTATACTTCTTGTCCTCTTGCCTCCACTTGCATCCCCTATGCCCTTACACCATTAAAAAATAATAAATAATAAATAATATATAATAATATAATAATAAATATATAATAATTAATAATAATTAATATCTATTCATTTGAGAGACACCAATATTTATAATATTTAAATAACGTTAGGGACTGTTTGGTTGCTGAAGAATCGTCACCGGGTACGACTGGGTGAAGAAGATGGGCTAGGAAAATGCAGGGTCTCGTTGGAGGATTAGAGTGGGAAATGGCAAAGGTCGGGATTGCTTGTGGGGTTGTGTAGTTCGTGTTATTTGGGTGTGAGGAAGAGGCTTACGGTGGAGTGCTGATTTGGAAGATATCTAAAGAAAGTCGGAGATTGAGGTCGGATGGGGTTTCAGAGGTTCAGGGTAGAAACATTGATTACTTTGAGTGATAGATAGAACAACGACG
>NW_021320054.1:180748-193688 GCF_001605985.2 Dendrobium catenatum
AGGAGCTCGCTGGCTGTGAAGGTAACCTTCTCCCTTTCGCGCGCTTCTAATGTTAAATCCCGTAAAATCCACCGAACCGAGGGATTTAGTAAATCCGGGATTTAAGCCGTAAATCCGTAAATCCGGGATTTACGGAATCCCGGGATTTAATGCCCGCACAAAAACAGTTTGGCTGGATTTAGCGTAAATCCGACTTAAATCCCAGGATAAATCCGATACCAAACAGCCCCGAAGGATTTGGTTTTCTTCGTCGAGCGAATTTAAAACCCGCTTAATATGAACGGGTTTCTAATTCGCACAAAACACGCCTCCTAATACATGCCTTATGCTTCGGAGTGTTTTCTTTTGTTCCGCTTAAAATTAATCAAACAACTAAATTTAGTAAATACGTGTATTTATTTTACTTTATATTCCTAATTCAAGCAACTAAACAGCTCCTAAATTAATTTTGAAATTCATAATCAAACAACTAAATTTAGTAAATACTCTCAAGAGAGCGGGTCCGTCTAACCTACGTGGACAAGGTGAAATCGGTGCTGGTCTCCATTCTTCTCCGAGAAGCAAAGAAGAAACACATGAAACTCAAACTACCGCCTCGCCCGCTCTCAGCGCAGCGCGCCGCCTCGCCAGCGGCTAGAACACAAATCGCGAGGCCGGAGAAAGCGGCAACCCCCTCTTCTGGCAAAGCGATGGCTCGGTCTTCTATCTCTTCTTCTCCTTCTTCAATCTTCGATCGTCTAATCCATTTCCTCCTCTCCCTCTCCCCCCTATTCCTCCTCTGTTCCTCCCACCCAACATCTTTCCCAGGTATTTTTCTTTCATCACCTCAAACATATTTTTCCTCTAATTGGAAATCTCTTCTGACTGGGCATGTTTGAATTAGGCTAAAATCTTGGGTTCTTGCATTAGCTTGCGTTCTTACTTTTTGCAGTTTCGAGGGTTTTCGTTTCCATGACTTCAGTTAGGTTTTAGAATAGCGCTATATTTGTACTATCCGGGTTTCTTTTTAGTTATCGCTGTTGATAGTGTGGGTTTTCTGTTTCCGGGCCAACATTAAGATCGTAGTATCATATCCGATTCTAAAGGATCAAGTGCTCGAGCTTTTTTATTGACCGGATTGAATTGCATTTTCTTTAGATGTGTACCCTGCTTTTTACACGGCTTATTTTTGCCAGAGTCAATGAAAAAACTGAAAAAAATCGATGATCAAATTGCATTGCAGTTAAAGCTGATAGGTTGTGTTGGTATTTTGGATTAGGTTATAGCGTGATGGATTTGGTTCTTGTGATCTCAGGTGTCAGCATCCAGAATCCTACGACACAACTTTTCCCGTCACTACATGCTGGAGGTTTTTGTGATAGAGTACGTGTCTCGGGAACAACAAGGTTGAACTTGAAGAGCTATGCGAGTTCATTGTATGTGACAGCTAAGGCTTCTGAAGACATGCCGCAAAGGCTTCATGGAAATATTGGGATTTGCTTTCATCGGTAAGAATAATACTTTTATGAAGCGAGTTATTCTTCACTTGTATCTTTATAGTATTATTAGATTGGCTGATTTTTTTAAGCATAAAAGATATAGTTTAGTTATGCTTTCTCTTTCCGATTGTTTCTAAGCATTTTTTGTTTGTGGAACTTTACAGAAATGCTTCTCTTGGAACTTGCGAATGCGGTCATGATGATTGGAGAAGTCTTCAGAATGGTGAATGGAAGTCTGTGATGTCGCCTTATGATACCAGATTTATAGATGTTAAATCAATTGAAAAGATTTCTGGCTCCATCACGGTCTATGTTGAGGAAGGTTAGATTTTTTTCATCAATCTATTTTGGTGATTTTTACAGTATTTAAGTTGTTACTTTTGATTAAGTTCCAAAGTTCATCAACTACGGTGTTGGTCACTTGGGTATGACACTTGCTTTTTTGCTTTTGCAGAGTTTCAACAGTGGCGTCTGTTTTGCCTTGGTATTGGTTTTGTTATGTTGGTAATGGCACCAATTGTGAGCAAGTGGGTGCCATTTTACTATAGCAGTTCAATGGCGTTAGGTGTTCTGCTTGTCATCTTGTTAATTTTATTCCAGGTGCTTTTTCTCCTTGAAACATCAAAGCTTTGTTGTTATTTCAAATTTGGACAGTAATATGCAATTCTTCTATGGGTTAGATTAAGTATCTTGAAACACCCTAGAGAAAAAAAAAAAAAAAAAAAAGTTGAATCAAGTGGTCATACACATATAGATCTCCAACTTGAGACTTAATTATCCATTAAGATGATTCAACCAACATATTATTTACATCCAACAGTAGATATATGTCTCTTTGGATCAAGCCTTTTGAAATACACATAATTGCCTTCCATTCTATTGTTGAATTGAATTTTAATCATGAATTCATCGAAGTATTTTTATCATTGGAAATCAATCCACTAGAGAACCAATGGTGGAAAGGGAATTTAAGAGAGAGAGCTGACTGGGGAGGGGCGGCGGGATGCTGAGGAGAGGGGATTTAATTCCCAAAATAATTTCCCTAGATTTAGGAAATCAATTGGATGGATATGGAAAAGGAAAATTTCGGATAGGAGGGATTTGAGGGAATTTGAGTTATTTCCTAAACTTGGATGGGAGATTTAGGAAATAACAGAAATTAAAATCCCAAAGGTGAATCTCCAGATTTTAGTAGCATAAGATGTAGAGAAATTGGGGAAGCATTCAAGCCTTGATTCCAGCAAGGTGTTGAGTTGGAGAGGGAGAGAGTTGAGGAGAGACAACTCAGGAAAAGAGCATGGGGGAGTTCGGCCAGCAGCAGGGAGGACTTTGGAGAAATAATACCAAGCAAACAATTAAGGAGGAGGCGGCTGAATTGGGGCCATATTTTGGACTTATTTCCAATTCAGGAGGCTGAAGGAAATTCCAAACGATAACTTAAGTATTTGATTAATTCTGGAATTGATTTCAGAATTAAAATGATTAGGAAAAATCTGTTAGAAGCAACGTACAAGATTTTGAAATTAGTTTCACATTGATTTCAATTACGCACTTTCCAAAAATAGATGAACTAAATTAGGAAAGAATTTGAAATTTGAATTTGAATAATTTCAAATTCAAATCAATCCCTAAATTAACCCAACCAAATTAGGAAATCTAAAAGGGGGTGGAGAGGAAGGTTCGGCCGGCGGCTAATGGGGTGGAGCCGGCGGATGGGTTCTGTTATGGGGGGATTTTGGGTGGAGGTGAATCCGGTGGCCAAACGAAGATGGGGAGGTGGAAGACGATGGAAAAAAAAAAAACAATTAAAGAAGAGATAAAACAAAAACAAAGATCGAAACAAACGATAGAGAGAAATTAAAAACCGCGAGCCTCGGACTCTTACGAAGACTGACGGGTGATGCTTTGACCTTCTCCAAAGGACTTTATGTCACGAGCTCGGACCCATCCTATGGCTGGTGAAAACTCCGATTCCTTCCCATAGGAATCTCACTAACGCTCTCTCACAAGAACACAAGTGTGGACACAAATTTTTTTTAATATCAATTCTTCATTCCCATTACAATAGCTTAAGGCCCTATATATAGGTCACAACATAAGAAAACTCAAAATTACAAAATTGCCCCTTGGGCTACAACACTCACATAAACTAACCTAGGGGTAAAACAGGAAATAACATAAAATAAGAGCTAAAATTCAGAAAATAACTCATAAATGACAATTTAAATTATAGCCATCGATTTACGACGCCTCCTGTGATAGATGCGCCAAATCTTTGTGCCGATGTCCGCATCACGGTGGCTATCTATTATCTTTCTTTTAATAGATTATGAAGTATCATTCAAGGTTTAACTGGGGAAATAGATTTATCTGAGGGACCCTATTAAAAAAAGATTATTATAAGAACTAATAGGTTTTTCTACCCTTTTTCTTTTGCTATGCTTTTGAAAACCACTTTTGGGTTGTTTAAAGATTTGATGTCAGCCCAGTTTGAATTTGAAAGTTTGAGATTTGCCAACCATATGATGACATTTCATAGAGATAATTTTTTCCATGTCATTCATTGGTTTTTCTTATGTTCTGCAGAATTATGCAGTCTTCTAGGTTTACATATTATTTTATGATAATATACTTTTGCAGAATATCAACCTTGTTATCAGTCACTAATGTTGTATTTATTTGAAGGGAATGAAGCTACTACCAATGGGCAGGAAGAATGTCCTCTATCTTACATTGTATGGATCTGTGGTAAGGGTTATGCACTGGATTTCTTATTTTAATTGTGTTTTCAACTAAGTTAGGGCTATATTTCTTCATTCTCTTAAACACTATTTGCTTTTCTTTTGACAGCTTGGAATTGGGTCATACATAGCACATTACTTCTCCACAATAGTGAATTCTATTCTTGTGAGCTTTGGGCTGAGCGAAGAGATGCATAATCCTGTAAGTTGCTTTAAGAATTCAGCAAAACACATGTTCTAATGAACGAACATATTTTTTTGTCTTTTTCTTCCATGTTTAATATGCTAATTTTCTTACATCATAAAAAAGTAATATTTCAAGCACATGATTTAAACTTTTAAAATCATTTTTGTTTGTTTGGTATCCATATCTCAATCATATAGCATCTTATATATCCTCTTTCCCTTACTTTGTATGCCGTAGTGCTTATGATTTATAGATGTTAGTTGCTTTTTCTAATTCTTTTATATATATTAACATGTTTATTATCATTCTTCTAGATTTCTCTACAAACTTTGATGTTTGTTGATGCAGCAATAGCATTCAAAAGAATCTTATCCAAAATATTCGGGAATACTGAATAACAACTATTATGTCTAATTCTTATTGAACATCTTCCAAACAATTAGTTTTGGTTACTTGTCTTCTTCATATTGAATTGTTTGTGCATATCACGTAGTAATGAATGGTTCTATACTTCTATATTTTTCTATTGCTTTGGAAATTAATTAGTTTAGATGCAAAAGTTCAAAAAATTGGGAAAGATATAAAGAGGTCTATAGGGGGTCTAAGAAAGTAATATGCGATGCAAAGAATTTATCTTTTAATGATTTATATAATATATTAGATGTTAAGGATGATGAAAGATATATGTTTAAGTTAGTCAAGCAAAGAGATTGGAGAAGAAAGGATTTAGTTCAAGTAAAGTGCATTAAGGATGAAGATCAAAAAGTGTTTTTATTACAAAAAGTTATTCAACAAAGGTGGATGAGATATTTTGATAAGATTTTCAATGAAAATTATGAGAATACGATTGACTTTAGTGATTTTAGCACCCTAATGAAAATAGAAGTTTAATTTTTATCGTCATATTAGTAAAATCGAAGTTAGAGAAACTTTAAAAAAAATGAAGTGTGGAAAAGTTGTTGGACCTGATGATATTCCAATAGATGTGTGGAAATACTTTGGAGATGAATGAATTTATTGGTTGAAGAAACTTTTCAATATTATTTTAAAAATAAAAGATGCGAGATAAATGGAGATGGAGTGTGTTGATTCATATTTTTATGAATAGATGTGATGCACAACAGTGTGCGAATTATATAGGAATAAAGTTAATGTGTCATACATTAAAAGTATGGGAGAGTTATTGAGCATAGATTCTAATGTGATACTTATGTTTCTCGTAATCAATTTGTATTAATGCCGAGTAGTTCTACTATGGAGGTTATACATTTATTAAGAGATTTCATGGATAAGTATAGAGAGAATAAGGAGGATCTACATATGATATTTATTGATTTGGAGAAAGTATATAATAAAGTTTCAAGAGAAGTGCTCTGGAAAGTTCTAGAAAAGAAAATTATTAATAATGCTTATATTCAAGTCATTAAGGATATGTATGCAGGAGTTGTTACTTGTGTTCAAACACAAGGTTGTTTGACCAAGTATTTTTTTTATTTTAGTTGTTGTTTATGCTTTTTGTTAATGATATTCTTTTTTTTGATAAGACTAGAGAGGGAGTTGAAGGAAAACTTGAATTATGGAGGTGAACCTTATAGTCTAAAGGTTTTTGTTTGAGTAGATCTAAATTTGAGTGCATGAAGTGTAATTTTAGTAGTAATAGTTCTAGTGGGGGGATTGCGAGTTTGGACGATTAAGTTATTAATAAGAGTAAACGTTTTAGATATCTCGGGTCTATTGTTCGAAGTGATGATAAAATGGATGAGGATATTATTAGTAGAATTTAAGTTGGATGGTTAAAGTGGAGTGATGCATCCAGCCTATTGTGTGATTGTTGACCTGTGCTGATTAAAACAAAAGCAAAAGAAAATAAAAAAAATCAAATCCCTTACCTACTCTGCCGCAGCCGTCCCCCGCACGTTGTTGCACGACCTCACGTCGTTTCATCGCACCACTCGGTCTCGTCTATAAAGGGACGACGAAAGGAGGCATTCGGCCTCCTCTGCTCATTCTCCCACGATCCCTCTCTCTCTCGCTCTTCGTCTCCTCCTGCCGAACCGAAAGTTACCACATTTTGTTCGGAACCAACAACAGGAGCTCGCGGGCTGCGGGGTTAATTTCCTCCCCATTTGGTGCTTCTCCGGCTCCTTGTGGCTGCTCGGCCTAGCTCCTTCGACGGCATTCCCATCCCGTTGGATTGGAGTTACGACATTTTGATCGGAGGAGACGACTGAAGCTCACTGTCTGTGAAGGTGATTATCTCCCCTTCACAAGCTTCTCGGCCAAATCCCTTCAATCCACCGATCCAGGGATTTCTTTTTTTAATTATTATTATTTATTTTATTTTATAATTGTTATTAATTATATTTAATAATTATTTAATTATTATATTAATTAATTATCTAATTATAATTAATTTATAATTATTAATTAATTATAATTATTTGATTGATTATGTGGTGGGGACGGTCCTCGACCTCGACACCGACACTGCTACGCAAAGGTATGATGTTCCAAATCTCATTCTCGGCGTTTGCAGCGGATCAGGGAACCACCTATACACGCTCTTGTAGCACGGTAGGAGGGAGCCCGGTGCGAAGCATACGGCGAGGTGGGTGAGCCTTATACACGCTCTTGTAGCATGGTGGGGAGAGCTACTGGTGTTCTGCTGTACGGGTACTGCTGAAGGCCCCATACACGCTCTAGTAGCGTGGTGGGAAGGCCCAGCTCCCCTACTTTCCCCCAAACGGTGGATATGTCGGGATGCTGCCGAAATTTTCACTGAAATACACAAAGACTTGAACAATTTGAAGACCTTCTTGGGCAACAATGTAGAAGACCTGTACTCGAATAATAATACACAGAAATTGAACTAAATGAGTAGAGGACTTGTACGAAGAACAGAGAACTTGTGGACCTAAATCTGAACAAAATTCTAAATGATTTCTAAGGGTCAAAATCAAATGAAATAAAATCAAACTGAAATTCAAATCAATATGAAAGTGAACTTAAACTCTACAAGAACCACAGTGGAGCTTAAACTATATAAGAGACCTGAACAAGCACTTGAACTGGTACTTGGAACTCGAACTGTGCAACATCAGGGGACCCAAACATCGAACTCAAGCTTGAACTCAATTCAAAAATGAAATAAATTGAACAAGATAACTTGAATTTGTACTCTGAACTCAAAACTGGAATGAGATGTGGAGAGTAAGGAGCTCAAACTGAACTGAAGCTGGATCTGAAATAGGGACTTGAGTTTGAATGGGATGCCAAGAGTTGAACCCATAACGACATACAAGACTCAAGCATGGGCTGGACCTTAAACTCGGGTATGATGAAATATATAGGACCAGGGCTTTGTATGAATGAACAAATCAGAGTCTAAATGCACAATTCTCTAAGTTAACAATAAGCTACAAGTGTGAGATGAAATCCCGACGCACATGAAAGATGTATGAATTCCTACAACATTCCCTACAAATGCCTGTTGATTGAGAAGGCAACACTACTACTAGATAGTCAAAGACTCATCCTCTATAAACAAATACAGACATCAGACCACCTGAGATAGGTGAAAGTTGGATATGATACTGATGTAAATGACTCTTTTACGAATACTTCTAGGGGGTCGTAGCAAATACAACGAATCCCTGCAAATGAATACAACCTACTTGTGGATAACAACAGTGGGTATCTCGTAGGCACAACGAACCACTGTGGGCACAAGTACAATCAACGCCCACCTGAGATTGATGAAAGGGTGGATATGATGAAGTTGACAACGACTCTCCTACAAATACCTTCAGGAGGTCGTAAGGGATACGACGGTCCCCTGCAAATGGATACTTGTGGATAACAACAGTGTATTGAAAGTACAATGAATCACTGTGGACACAAGTACGGATATCACCTACGACAGGGGTGATCAAGATCTTCAAGTATTTCGGGTACAAGAGCGACTCGATGTACAAAAAGTACACCCCCTGGCTGAAGGGAGGAAATATTTGAACAAATTAGAACCAAACCTCCTGGTGTTCCAAAGTCTCTTCTTAGTTCTATACTTAAGAAGAAAATAGTTCTGGTGCCCACAAACACCGGGAATAACAAATCCATTACACTGATCATCTTAAAAAGAGTTATCTACAAAGCAACAAATTTCAAAATCCAGAAAGTCCTCCCCCGGTGAATGAAAAAGGGGAGTCAACATCAAAACGCCACGTCACCGAATCCGCAATACTCATGCTAGCGGACAGAAGGCGTGTATAAGCTCTCAAATGAAAAATAGTGTGCATCCAAACGATAGTTATCTACACAATTACAAATACTTCAAAGTACCCATACACTTGCACTATAGTTTGTATACACATAGGTACACAATGGGGTACGTTTAAATCAATATAAAAATCACCCGCATGGGCTCCGGCGAGCGCGTTATTGGTACACACGTGACGTCTAGGGATGCTGCGCGGGTCAATAAGTGAATTCAAGTTCGAACCCGATCCTTCAATACGGATCAATAGAAGTCGACAGGGTTCGAACCTTTAAACAAGTACACGGTTGTGAGGACCGGTGTATTTGTTTTAATACATTCATGTTAGGCATTCAAGGCCTACAATCAAAATAATTCACTAAACAAAAGGCATGAAGCCTATGAAACCCGATCCTCAGTCAATAGCTTGTCTGAGTTGACAAGGTTCAATCAACAAATGGAAATGACCCCAAACATCCCGATGATGGCCGTGTTGAACGCTAATCTCAACCGGAGGGGTTCACAAATATTTTTAAATGCCATCCAAACTCCACTCAAAATCCAAAAATCAAAAATTCAAAGATATTTAAATCTGAAATCCAACTATCAAACACTAAAGCAAAATTCATCCACCCTCCGCAACAGTTTGTCGGGGTGGACAAATGAAATTTATTTCAGCTCACATAGAGCCAAATGCCTAGTCGAAAATATCACTAGGATCTATTCTCAAATAGTCTCCTGCCAGTAAAGACGTGGTACGTGTCCTCTAACCGGCGGTTTTGCCGCCAAATGGCACCGCAGTATAAACGGTTATGACCCGGGGCCCTCTGAACCGAGTGGTTTTGCCGTTAAATGGCACCACGAAATACCGGTTATGGCCAGAGCCAATACGCTCCTTATTGGCATCAAATCCTTGAGATATGGATCAATAGGATATAATCGATAGGGCACGAAGCTCTCTGCAAGCTAAGGTGGATTCAAATTTGTCCTCTTAGACAAACATTCACCCCAGGTCTACAAGGTCCCCTTGGACGAAGCAACCCATGGCTGCCGACAAGGATCCTTCTGTCAGGTTGGGTCGACTACCTCCTCTGACTAAGTAGACCAGGGATCACGATGGACCGGGACGACGGAACCATGAGATCTTGATCTGGCCCATCATCCATTCCTCCACCATTCACTTTAAGTACAAGATGGTGAAATGTCTATTTTAAATATCAAACTCTCTAGATTCCCAAATCCAAATCCAGTTCTCAAATCTCAAACTCATGCTGCTACTATATGCCAGATAACACGTATACTCTACGTATCTGATTGATGACTAGCTTTAATCGAAAGTTCTCTCTCGTTATCGGGAGGGGTAATTAACTATAGGGGCTTGCGCCTATAGGAAACCAGAACTCAGATCATAAAGTCCTCGCAAATTGAGGGCGAAATCTCTGGGTTAGTGTCTTATCTACAAACCCATCTGCCTTCCAAAATTTACCCCGGAACTTATTCCGTTAAAACTCCCTTCGCCAAAGCAAAAAGAAATCAAGCATGCAAGTTGCGCGGCGGGGAGGCCGGGGCCGAATTTTTGGAGCCCACAGTGATATTGATGATGTTGATGGTGTACTTTTTTTTGGAAATTTAATCTTTTTTAAATATATTGTTTTTTTACTCTTGATTCAAGCGAATAAAGCTGAAAATTTTGTAGCTATAAGAACTTGTAACACCTTTTTGAGGGTTACCATGTTCTGCATGGATTGGTGAGAAAGCCCAATCAACTACTTTCTTTATGTAGTCATGCATCCTACAGCTTGGATTTCACTTCATTTAGAGAATAATGGGTTTAGCATGTTCTATTAATGCAATTTAATTTAAGCCAATAATTCCTTCGTTATTTTGTTGAGTAATTTTTGCTGATTCTTCCTTTTCACTGATTTGTACTAAATAATGGGTTAGACGGACCATATAAATATTAAACAGTACTTTCTATCTATCTGCTTATATATCTATTTATATTCATCCATTTGTCCGTCTTTCTCTAATTACTTTGGTTTTATCCATCTAAATATCTGTAGATGTATCAAGCAAAGAACTAGATTAATTGTAATGTTATAACAAGGAAAGAGAAGAAGTATACTTCTCAGTTGGTGCCTCAAACAGTCAGTAATGTGGCATGCAACTCTTGTGCTTGCCTTTAGCATAGCAATAAGGAAAAAAAACTTATTATGAAGGTAATAACATATTAGTCAGCCGTTGAACTGACCTTTGCGTCTTAGATCTCAAGGGAGATTCATTTAAGAAGGCCAGCTCTATAGAGCTCTTAAGTGGTTTTTTACTCGGATGTTAATTGTATTGGGCTAGCAAATTTTTAAAACAGCCACTTACCCAAATTTTTATTGTCCAATTTGGCATGCGGTTTGCAATTTATATTCAATGTTATATGCTATTTGATTTTATTCCTATTTTTTAATCTTATGACTTAATCCATCACCTAAATTTTGGTGACTTCTTCTTTCACTGGAAAGAGAATAAGTTACCATCTTCTCATGTATGTTTGCCTTTTTTATTTTTCTTGCATATTGTTGCATAATATTTTATTTTTTATGGTATAATACTAAATTATTGTCATCTACTTATTGATCTTTTTGTTTTAATTTTTGTACTGTTTTATTTTCTAATCACTTTTTATGCAAGGTTTTTTGTTTATCTATAGCTAAGCTACATAATTATGAAATCTATTTATTTATAGTTAATTTTTTTATGCATCTTTAGGCTATTTTTTGTTAAAAATATTGCATTATGTTTTGAAGATGGTTTACTTAATAATGTTTCAAAAGATAATGACAAGTTTGTTTTTATGTTCTTTTGAAAATGTATGTCTTAGTTTGAAAAGCTGAGTGCCTCATCTCTTCTCTCTCATCATTAGGGGTGTCAATTTTTGACACGACACGAAACACGACCCGAACCCGACCCGGAAAAATCCGGGTTCGGGTCAACCCAAACCCGAAACGGGTCGGGTTCGGGTTCATGAAATCAACCCATTTTAAAAATCGGGTCGGGTTCGGGTTGACCCGCCAACCCGAAATTGACCCGAAAGTGACCCGAAAACTCATTTTTGACCCGAAAAACCGAGATTGACCCGTTTTTGACCCGATTTTGATCCGAAAACCCGAGATTGACCCGATTTTTGACCCGAAAATTAGCAATTTTGGGTCAATTCCGGGTCATTCGTGTCGGGTCGGGTTGACCCGGACCCGAATCGGGTCGGGTTCGGGTCCAGAAACCTGACCCGTTTTTAAAAACGGGTCGGGTTCGGGTTGACCCGAACAGTGCCGGGTCAGTTTCGGGTTCGACCCGAACCCGACCCGTTGACCCGAATTGACACCCCTACTCATCATCAACCCATCTTAATGCCTTGATTCTTGATGACATTTTTCAACTTATTAAGCGTAACAATCTGTTAATAGATCTAAAAGTCAAATAGAACTAAATCAAGCACATTTTCTGGTCAGCACTTAAATGGCAATGATCAGTCAACAATGCTAAAAGATTAAATGGTATAAATATCAGATCATCAAAAACCACAATTTGATTGGAATTCACACTAAAATAAGAAAGCCAATTCTAGCTAAGTTCACTAAAATCAATCATGCTTATGAAACCTAGTTCAAATTATGAAGAAGAAAAAAGATCAAGCTAAGAGATTACCTAAATTGAGAAAATCCTGTCTTCACATTGGTACAAGAAAAATTTAAAATTGGTAGTTGCACCTGCCTGACGCTTGAATAAGTCAAGATTCAACTAACACAACAAACTTGTAAAGGGAATCTGAAATTTATTAAACCAAATTTTTTAGGACATACTATATGTCGATCAGATTATGTACTTCATGATCTAGTGTTGCTTTTACTTCTGATTCACCACCTTAACTCCTTAAAAAAGTCCCAAAAACTCCAAAACTTAACTACAAAAATAACTCCTTTTTACATCCATCTTCCTTTGGTAACTTTCGTACAAATTGGGCTTCATGTCAATTCAGCTAAAGTAGGTCAAATATGACAACATAATTTGATCCCATTTCCTCTACCTAAATCCCTTGAAAAATTACCACAAACTCCTTATCACTTATTTATGCATCCTTAAAGCATATCAAAGTGGTTTCAAATCTAAAAAATCTACAATTTGAAAACCCTAATTATCCTAAAATCTCCTTCATGCTATCATCCAAAGTGGTTTTGCCTTGCTTGGCCGACCATACTGATAGGAAATACTTGAAATCAAGTATTTCCTATTC
>NW_021320054.1:193788-200359 GCF_001605985.2 Dendrobium catenatum
TACTTGATCCCGCGCGCGCGTGCAAGAAGAATAACTGAGAGTATGTATTTTAATATATGAAGTTTCTTCATGAAAGGCCTTGAAGACCTAATATGAACATATAAAATTAAATACTTTGATTAATTCAACAAGCATTGGTTTTGAGAGCTTGTATTTTGGTGATGAATTATCCACGTAAGAGACCTTGAAGGCTTAATGTGAACAAATAAAATCAAATACTCTGGTTGACACTATGACCGTGTATTTGTTCATTGGTTCAAGTTGTGTCAACTCCAGTCCATTCAAAGAGTAGGACCAAACTTGAACTTAAGTTCAATTTTGATCCGTGCAGCATTCTCGAGCAAAGGTTTAAGAGCATAATGCTCTTGTTGGAGCACATGTGGGTCATTTAAATTTCCTTTTAACTAATGTGAGTGTCATTTTGTATAATTATACGATGCATTTTGCATGATTAAAAGCTCATTCATTATTTCTTTAGTCCACGCAGCATTCTCAGACGTCACATATGTGTCACGCTCATTGTGACCATGTGAATACACATTTTTAGTGCAGTTGCTTGGTTATACATTTGTATGTGCATTTTTATTGTTATTTGGTGCATGTTTGCACGATTACATATTTGCATGCTTTATGATTTGTATAATGCATGATGCAATTATATAATTGTTGCATTATTAGCATAAAGCATTTGCATGATTGACATAATGCACCTTGAGGATTGACATGACACATCTATATAAATGGTACATAATACATTTATGTGACAATCATAATACATTTACATGATGATTGATGTATTTATAGGATATGCATAATCATTTATATGATGCATTTGCATAATGCCATAATGCACCTACACTAAATAGTGCATTTGTATAATTGGTATGTTACATTATGTGCTTGCATAATATTTGATGCATTTACTTAACATACAAATACTTTAGTATGTATATATGATGCACTTGAGTACCATTTATAGGGGTGTCAATTCGGGTCAACGGGTCGGGTTCGGGTCGAACCCGAAACTGACCCGGCACTATTCGGGTCAACCCGAACCCGACCCGTTTTTAAAAACGGGTCAGGTTTCTGGACCCGAACCCGACCCGACACGGATGACCCGGAATTGACCCAAAATTGCTAATTTTCGGGTCAAAAATCGGGTCAATCTCGGGTTTTCGGGTCAAAATCGGGTCAATCTCGGGTTTTCGGGTCAAAAATGAGTTTTCGTGTCACTTTCGGGTCAATTTCGGGTTGGCGGGTCAACCCGAACCCGACCCGATTTTTAAAACTGGTTGATTTCATGAACTCGAACCCGACCCGTTTCGGGTTTGGGTTGACCCGAACCCGGATTTTCCGGGTCGGGTTCGGGTCGTGTTTCGTGTCGTGTCAAAAATTGACACCCCTAACCATTTAGCATGTGCGTATGGTATGTCTGCATGTCGTTTGATATGTATGCATGACATATTTGTATATTGTGTATGCATTTTATATATTTGCATATGCATTCGTATGTTGCTTAGCATATGTGCATAATACACTTGCAATTGTATAATGCAGTCGCACATTTTACTCGAAGCGTTTGTGTGATGCACCCGCATGAATCTCGATACACTTGCATAGTGGCATAATCATTGGCGTATATACAAAGTGGCTTGCATGATTAACAGTATGTATGCATATATACTTAGTGCGCCCGTATGATTGGCGGTATGCATACATGTCACTTAATGTATCTGTATAATGCATATGTATATCATTGGTACATGCACATTATATGATAGGATCTCGTAGGAGACACCCTCTCAATGATTTGGGGCATCATGCACAATTTAAAGAATGATCGTACAACCAATGACATATAACAATGTATTATTTTGTCTCTTTTCAAAGACAAATGTTCATGGGATGTACGACACATTCATGGGGCGCATACGAGTTTCCTGACTTCAACAACTGGAGTGTACACTACCTAAGGGCAACTGTACGTTTGTGACTCTTCCCTTGTCATTTGTGCTTGGAGTTTGGTTTAGCGGGTCCGATAAGAGGGTCAATTTTCTAACTTATAAGTAAGGAACCCAGCCATAGTTCATTTCTTTGCACATTTCAGTTCACAGAGTGTGTGTTGCTAAGGGGTTTGAGTATGCACTGGCTAGGAGCTAAGAGAGAGAAATTCAAGTTTGAGTTTTCCTATAAGTTCTATTTTGTTATGTTTTGATTTTCAATTCATTTTTGCTTTTCAATATTCAGAACTTAAGATGACGTGCATTTTTTATTTCGTAAACTTAGGAGTTGAGTTAGATTTTAATTTCTCTAAATTTTATCCAAGTCATGCATTTTGTTGTAAATTTCGGTAGCATCCCAATGTCGTTCCCGCGTAAGGGGCTGCATCGGGTTTGCTAAGCCATTCTGCCTACTAATAAAAGCAGTAATGATAGATGTCAGGTGACATCGCGGATTGGGGTCGAAATTTTTATTCTGCGTCTGCCAATAAAAGCAATAACGAATCTTCAAATACTTGCTTATAAAGCACGACATTTCTCCACCTGCCAAGAAAAACTATCACAGATACTTAATTTTTAGTTTTATATATAGCATATTTCTACACATACTAAGAAAAGTAGTCATGAGTACTTAGTTTTTCATACATAAAAATTTTCTCGCTTGCTAATAAAAGCGGTTACAAGTACTTATATTCATACATATATATATAAGATAGAGTAGGAAGAAGAAGATGAAGGAGGAGGAGGAGAAGAAGAAGAAGAGGGGAAGAAGAAGATAAAATAACGGAGGAGGAGAAGAAGAGGAAGGGAAAAGAAGAAGAAGAAGAAGAAGAGATGTAGAAGTTACCCAGGGTGGTAGTTGGAGTGGCAAGAAGAGGCCGGCAGGAGCTTCACACGAGAGGGGGAAAGAGCAGAGAGAGGAGAGAGAGTTCGTGAGTTTGAGTCTTGTGCATGAGTTTGGGTGTGAGGGAGTGTGTATGAGGGGGGTATTTTAGGGATTATTTAGATTTAGGTATTTTCCTTTTTTTAATTCCCTTTTTAATTATTATTTGTAATTAGTTTAAAATATAAATTTATAATAACTTTTTATAATCATGCATCGATTCAATAGCCATGTCGTTGTCCTCGTTCATGCACGTCGATGCCACCTAGATCCACCCGCACTAAATTTTGATTTTTGTTAATCGACAATCCCAATCCCTATGGGTGTCGATCTTAGCTATTTTTGTTACTTCGGACGTGTCGATGCTATCCGTTTTGCAAACGGAGACCATTTCAGCAATTTAGGTTTTTGATCGACATGTGTCAGGCAAATTTGTGCGATGTCATGCTATTTCGTTTTTGAAACTTACCATGTGCAGTCAACTTGACCCTGACACTAGTATTAAGATCAACAATATCAAGTGGTTAAGTTTCTCACTCACAAACTTAAGTTTTTTTATTAACAATTAATTGGCCCACTAGCGCATCTAGCCAACTTTGATTCCATTGAATCATTGTCCCTATTAGATGATGTATGAATTTTTTTCCCAAAATACATACAATTTACAAAAAATCTTCTTGAGTTCTTTTCCAACCAAATTAAACCCTAACATGAGCACTTTGTGGAGCAACAATAAACATGTTCCATGTGATAGTTTTAAAAATGTTTAAGAGGAGAAACAAAAGCTTTCATACCTAACATAAGCCATGGGTGGTGTTGCTTGTGGCCTGATAGAATCAAATCTAAGGCTTCGTTCGGGACGACTTTCTTACTTCTTCTTAAAATAACTTTCTAAAATTTTTGAGCTAGAAAGCTGCTCTAAGAAACAGTAAGAAAGTCGTCCCAAACGAAACCTAAATGTGTCCCTCCAACGGAAAAAGGTCCATAATCATCATATAGTTCCTCTCATTTACTAGTAATTGACTTTTTCCCTACTGGGATAGGTGTTAAAGTACAATGTAGTGGTTCGCAAACTTAATGGTAATTTAACTTCTCCAACATCATTATTACAATACACTAATAATTTTGTTCTTGAGCAATGTTAGCTAAACAAGACATAATATCAATGGAGTAGGTAATTAAAAAATTGCTTTCCTATTGAAGCAACATAATAAAATAAAAAACTTCAAAATTTTGCGGTCAATTAACATAAATAAAATATGATGGAAAATACCTGTAATATAAGAACCATAGCAATAATACGCATAGCCCACTTTACAAATTGAGCTATGCCAGGATCTATTTTTCCATCATCTGAAAGGAAGAATTTCCTCACAATCCAATACCCTAAGGCTGCTCCTGCAAGAGCTATTCCAACAAGAAGGAAAACAGATACCTGTAGACACAAAACATTAGATACAAAATTACTATATCGGATGATGAAAAATTATGCAAGTACCTCAACAGAGGCGTGAAAACTAGAACAGTAATAATATCAATCTATAGGCAATGTTCATTAATCTAGAAATTTGACATTTTCCTTCGCTACATTCAAAGCCAATTCATACCCAGCATTCGGCTATCAAATATTAATAATTGGGAAAAATATCAGCAAAAATTAACAAAGACAAACGAAAATTTTCAATTCTTGTTTTATACAAAACTTGCCAAATAACAAAACAAATTTCAAACTGTAAAAAATTAGACAAAAGCTTCTCCGTTTCCACATTATTTCAGACATAGGAAATTTTTTAAATTCACATTAAGTTCAATATATTCTTCTCATTCAATCACATCTCTTATCAGATTTCATCATCATTATCATATTATAATTCTTTAAAATCTGACAGCATTTTTGCAACATCATAGATCAAGCAATTACTGCATGGTTTTATAAATCGAAATTTGTCAAATTCAAATATTATATTCCTTCAATGCCATCAAAATTTGGCAAGTATCATAAATCATTAAGTTCAATATATTCTTCTCATTCAATCACATCTCTTATCAGATTTCATCTTCATTATCATATTATAATTTTTTAAAATCTGACAGCATTTTTGCAACATCATAGATCAAGCAATTACTGCATGGTTTTATAAATCGAGATTTATCAAATTCAAATATTATATTCTTCAATGCCATCAAAATTGGCAAGTATCATAAATCATGAAGTGTACAAATATTTTCAAATATAAAAAATGTCAACTTTACATGGCATAGAACCTCAAAGGAACCCGGTTTTTCCACACCAAATATTTGTATTTAGCAAATTATAAAATTTGCCAACCACAGATAGCACAGAACACAAGGTTTTAAATATTGACAAAAAAAACTTCTGATAATATAGAAATATATTTACATTTGATATATACAAGCCTATATAAAATGAAATATGCTTGTTATCTAGAAAAATCTAGTGCATTACCGTGACATATCTACATATGATAAGTCTTGGATTACATTGCAAGAAGCACAATAGCTATGCCTTAATACGCTTGCTGAATTGATTTGTAACCCATGTTAGATAGAATTGATATCCAAAACGGAAATGAATAAATGTCCCTGGGTTGCAGTGTTTAAGGGTATATAATTCATCACTAATCAAGGTTGAGTGACGGACTTCCCAAATTAACCACCCAAGCATATAAAATATCATAAGGTTGCCAACAATCCTTTACGTATTCTTACCAAGTTGATCTTCTAGAGTTTAGGAGAAAGAGGCAAACGAAACAAACTAGGGTTCCACAAATATGTGGGGAAAACCAATGAATCTGGAGACTATAGTATCAAATTAAATTGAAGAGCATTATGAAAGAAAAAACATGCCAAGGTTTTGATAGGAAAATCTTTTATCTCCCCTCTCCATCAAAATTTTAAACCGTTTTTTTTTTCTGTCCCCTTGCAAATACCTTCAACTCTCCAGTGAATTCCTTCAAAACAGGAAGCAATTCAGCAGTATTTTCAGACAACAACGACAGAAATTTGACAAAAATAGCAGTAGGAATTTCTTCTCAGTGAGGAGAAAACAACGGGAGCATGAAAGCATGGATTGAAGAATTGCAGTTGAATGGAGGTTCGGTTGGATGGGGTGGAGTGGACTATTAATGTAGCAGGAAGTAGACCCTACGTAGAGATTGGGAATAGAAGAGGAAGGGAAAGTCAGCTGGGAGAGAAACTATTGGAAAATGGAATTTTAACCTTTCATTCCAGTCCAAAACTAATAGATTACATTAATTATATAAGTAATATAGGGATGAATAACTGTAAATAAAAACATATCCAGAATGGATTAAAATGCACGGAAATAGCCTTTCTCTAAAATCAAGGAACTAATCCAGAATTTAAGACAAAAATTATGAAACTAAACTCCATAATTCAAGGAAAAACAAAATTACATAGATGCAATTTCCAGTAATCTGCTACTCAATAGCCCATAATCTGACAATAATTGCAGTAAGGCCTCCCCTTCGACATTTTGTCATCTATAGAGATGTATCATTGGGTTAAATTTCTCCAAAGGCTTGAACTTGTTATTCGAGTAGTCCTTTGTGTGTTAGATGTCAGAAAAGAGCAAAAGATAATACTTCGAGATCTTTGGAGACAGGTATGTGTTAGACCGGTTCACTTGGAACCGGTCCAAAACCAG
>NW_021320055.1:0-57865 GCF_001605985.2 Dendrobium catenatum
TATTTATACAAAAGATAAGAAAAACCACCCAAAAACTATAAGTTTTCAATTCTATACGCAGTGGATCATCCCGTACGATCGTGGATCGTCCTGGACAATTTTACTTAAACGATTTAAAATGACCCTATTTGAATATGTGTATGAAATATCTTCGTACAGCTGATCGTCTCGTACGAACTAGGTTCGTTCGGTACGAACGGTTATTACAAAGGCCAGTTCTAGAAACTGCTGAAAATCATTCTAAGTCGGTTAATCATTTGGAGGAAAATTTATTCGTCTGGACGAAATTTTTACAGATGACCGATCGTCCCGGATGATTATTAATTTCATCTGGACAAAAATTTTCCAGATGACCAATCGCCATTGACGATAATCTAATTTCGTCTGAACGAAAATTTTCTAGAGACCAGATCATCCTGGACGATATTTAATTTCGTCTCGACAAAAATTTTCCAGAGGACCAATCGCCATTGACGATAATTTAATTTCGTTTGGACAAAAATTTTACAGAGAACCAATCGTCCTGGACGATTATAAAATTCTTCCCGGATGAAAAGGACTTAGAAAATTTTTCAAGCAAGTTCCTATTCGTTCCATGTGCTCAATAGGAGTAACTGTCTGATCGTCCCGTACGAACGAATATCATCCTGTACGATCAGTATAAAATTTTTATGATCTCCTTATGTGTGTGTGTATGTTTTTATTCACTCAATTTCAATCACTCCCTTTCAATTTAATTTTCAAAGAAGTGCAAACTTCAAATTTTACAAATTATCTCATTCTGAATTTGATTTGAAGTCTTCGTAGTCTGGTGTTCGTTTTTCCTGAAATGTTAGTACACACAATAGAAAATACAAATCTTCTAAAATTGTTAGGAGAAAACTACACATTTGAACAATAATGTTTGGAATAATCAAAACTACATAAGTTGCAAAATGTAAAGCATTCAAATAGCAACTATCTTAACAAATCAGTCCTTTAGATTGTTGAATACTTGGTATCCCCCTCCACCTGAATGGTTAAAAATCAATGTAGATGCTTCACTTGAATCTTCTCATAGAGCCGGTATAGGGGGAGTTATCCGTGACTATAAAGGGAGATTTATATTAGCCTTTGGAAAATCATGCATTTAGTGGGACATCTCACAACTAGAAATGTTAGCTATCAAATCGCTGAAAGAAGTAATCAAAGATTAGATGTTCAAATACAAGGGGATTTGCATTGAAGGAGACAATGCAAATGTTATTAAGGTCATTCATAAAGGTTGGCTACTTGACTTGAAGGGAATGGAAGAATTTGAATACCTCAAGGATTTCAATCATATCATCTTTAATTGGGTAAAGAGAGGTAGCAATAAGTTGGCAGATTTTTGAACTAACCTTACTAAGGTTAGTAACTTTGTTTGGGATGATTTGAAATGTAATAAGATTCCTCCTTCTTTTGTTAATTTATTGAAGGTCGAATCAACCTTGTAGCTTCTTTGTGTTTTTTATTAATGCATTTATTGCTTTTTTCAAAAAAAAAAAAAAAAAAAAAAAAAAAAAAAAAAAAAAAAAAAAAAAAAGAAGAAAAGGGAGTCTTCAGGAAGTAGATGTTGGTCGTGTTTGATCAAACCGTTATAAATCCTTGTGTCTTTTAATTTTCGTATTTATTTTTTGCAATTTCATTACTGTGGTTGAAATGATTATTTTTAAATTAAAATCAAATTACTAAAACAAGTTTACAAAGTTTTATATTTAAAAATCTAAAAGAAATTTTAAATTACTAATTCACCCCCACCCCCACCCCCTTCTTGGTTAGCATTGGGAAAATAACTTAGGTTTAACAACCTATACATAATCAACAAGTGATATCAAAGTTTTGTTTCAAAACTATAAGTTTAGACTACTTTTTAAAAATGATAATGGCTGTATTTGGAAACTAAAACACACCTGAAGGGTATTCGATCACTACACCTCTGTTATTTGATAATATCTCTTTCAATTTTTAGAAAATATGCATGTCAACTTTTCTTCAATCGCTTTATTATCGTATGTAAATTTTAGTTCAAGAAGAGTATACCAGGAAAACTAGACTTGTACATGACATTAGAGTTGAAAAGACTTTTGCTAACTGGATTATAGAAGAATGTGACTTAGTATAGTTAAATGCTAAATACTTAAATAATATCTTTTGTGCACTTCAGTCAGAAGATTATATGTGGGTTTCACTTACAAAAGTGGAAAGGACATTTAGGATAAACTTTGTATTACTTATAAAGGGATTAATGAAGTAAAGCAATCTAGATTAAATATATTGTTATATTTTAATGAATTATTTCGCATGAAACCTAATGAATATATTTCTCACATGTATAGAAGATTTACTCAAATAGTCACTTCTTTGCATGTATTAGGAAGATAACTAATAATTGCTGAAATGGTTAATAAAATTCTTCATTATTTTTCTATTTCTTATGATGCTAAATTAACAACGATTACAGAGTCTAATGACTTAAAATTTTACTCTTTTGATAATCCTCTTGGATCATAAATTACTTACGAGCAAGGAGTGACTCAAATGAAGATTGGTACAGCAGAACAGCAAAATGAAAAAAAAAATATAGCACTAAAAGTTGATGATTCAGAGAGTGATTAGTCACAACCTGAGGATGAGAACGATATTGCCTTAATGACAAGGTAATCCAGGAGTTTTCTTAAAAGGAAGCAAAGGAGATGCTAGTAGTGGACCAAAGGTAAGTTCCAAAAAAAATGTTAAGATTTCAAATGATATTATTTGCTATGAATGCAGGAAAGATGGACATGTAAAATAAGATTGCCCCAATCTCAAAGCCACTCTTATTAAGGAGAAGGTGGAGGAGAAAGTGAATGTGAGAAAGGGTAAGAAAGGTTTCAAAGAGCTTTTTGGACGGACTCGGCTTCGGATTCATTAGAAGCAAAAAAGGAGGAGGAAGTCACCAACATGTATTTAATGGCCGATAATCTTGATCATTCAGATCAAGAAGAGGTATGTGATTTAACCTATGCTGAATTGCTTAAAGTTTTTGAAAGAATACATACTGCATTTTGAAAACTTAAGAAAATACATGCTAGATTGAACCTAAAATTGCAAGAGTTATAAAAAATGCATGAAATCCTTAGAAAAGATCATGCACTAATATATAATAACCACATGAGCTTACTTAATGAATCTGATGATTTAAATAAACAGAATGATCTATCATCCTATACTAAATTAGAAAAAGAATTTGAGGATTATATGGATGAAATTGAGAATTGATAGCACTATCTGAAATATGATATTAATGTGTTAAAAGATGTAACACCTTTATTAAGTTAAAAGTGAAAGCTCTTGAGGAAAATAAGAAACCCCAAACACTTAAAAGATTTTACTAATCCTATTTTGAAGTCAAAATTTTTAAAACCCAGGAAGAGACAAATTTATTATATAAAATAAAAAAAATCATTTCCTGGAGTTAAATACTTTACATGTGAGATGATTGGACATATTTCACACACTTGTACTTTAGATAGAAATACTCATTTAGTGTGGAGACGTAAGATGCATAAACCAAGTCATATCATACATGAATCTAGTTTTATTTTGCCAAAAGGAGAACCCAAACTTGTTTGGGTTCCCAAGATTAATGTTTGATTATTTTGTAGGTATGCTCTCATATAAGATCTCGTGAGAACATTTGGTACCTGGACAGCAGTTGCTCAAAGCATATGACTAGAGGCACTATACAATTCATATCGCTAGAAGTTAGGAATGGAGGCAAGGTTATAATGGGAGATAATACCACTAAGAAAGTAGTTGGCACAGATCTGATCAAAAACTTGCAAAATTGTTTCATAGAAAATGTATTATTTGTTGAAGGCTTAAAACATAATTTATTAAGTATTAGTCAGCTATGTGATAAAGGGTATAGTGTTATATTTTTTCCCACTAGATGCATAATAAGCCTAAATGGAAATGATGTATTACATGGAATTAGGGTAAATAATGTTTGTATACTAGATTTGTTGATTTCATATAGGTTGTTAAACCTAAGCTATTGTCCTAAAGCTAACTAAGCGGGGGGATGAGTTGGTAATTTAAAAATTCTCTTGAAGTTTTTAAATAGAAAATCATTTTGAATCTCATAGGAAGTTAATTTAAGTTTCAAAATAAATTTTTAAACCACAATAAATAACTTGTAGTAAAAAATATGGAAATGAAAAGACACAAAGATTTATAGTAGTTCGATGAAATATGACCAACATTGACTCCCTAAAGGCTCCCTATTCAGGTATTGCACTATTACTAAAATGACTCTCCTTTTGTCCTCATAGTAAGGTGGAGAAGCCTTTACAAAAACTCTCTTCCACCAATTTTTGGTGCGGTAGAGAACTGTCATCCTTTCACACCCTCCAAGTGCCAACAGAGAACCGTCGTCTTTTAATACCCTCCAAGTATCGGTAGAGTACCATTGTCTTTTCATAACCTCCAAATATCGACAGAGTACCATCATTCTTTCATACCCTCCAAGTATCGGTAGAGTACCAGATCTTCTTCAAAGATCTTCTCACGAGCTACTAGAAAGAAGAAAAGAGAAGTAATTACCAAAAATATAAAGAGATCCTTACTTTTGAGTAACCTTGTGAACCCTTCACACTCCACTTATAAGAAATTTCTCTCAAACACTCTACCACACTCTCTCTTTCACTTGCTCTTAAAAAATCATGAAGACTAAACTTTTTCACGTTAGTTTTAGAGGACAATTTATATCAAATACATGAAAAACCATACAGAAAACTAAAATTTTCCATTTTGAGTATATATGATCATATAGTACGATCGTATGTTTATACGTAACAATAATTTAAAAATTGTTGTGTACGAACCTTATGTGAATTGGTATGAAATGTTTTCATACATGATGATTGTTTAGTATGAACCTAGTTTGTACTGTATGAATAATTAAAAAATTTTTCAACTTTGCCAGACGAAGAGGGACCCTACAATTTCATACCCTGTCTGGTGTACATATGATGATAGTATCGTACAGTACGATTAGTTATGAAAATTTTAACATTTGTTAGGATGAAAAGGTACCCATCCAATTTGTAGCCTGGACGGCATACATACAATGATGACATTATACGGTACGAACCATTCAAAAAATTTTCAAGTTCATCTAGATGAAAAGGGCCCATCTAATTTGTACCCTGGATGGCGTACATACAATGACAACATCATATGGTATGAACCATATAGAAATTTATCAAGTTTGTCTAGACGAAAAGGGACCCGTCAAATTCATATCCTGAATGGCATACATGCGATTGTGATATCGTACAGTATGATCTATACTTAGAAAAATTTTCTACTTCATGTTCGTTTGACTGCTCATGTTGGAAAATAACTAAACACATCATCCCATATAAAAAGGTTTTGTACAGTACAAATAGTTTAAAAATTATAGATTTTAAACTCTCCCTCGGTGTATATATACACAGTTACTCAATTACAATCACACTCTCTCAGACTCAATAAAATAAAAAATATAGACTTCATTTATAATAAATCTTAAACTGATCTGATTTGAAGTCTTCAATAATGTGGAGTACTATTTCTCTAAAATGTTAGTATATACAAACATCAAAATAATACATCCAAAATATATTAGGAGAAATAATAATTAAAATAATAATAATTAGAATCATATATAAATATATATATTGCAATATATAAATAATCAAAAACTAAGTTGCAACTACCTCAACAATCTCTCTCTTTTTTATGATGACAAAATAATTATTATTTAAGTAAAATTGAATACCCTAAATTTCTCCTTAGCTCCACCTAAACGAATAAACATGTGAATTTAAGGGAATTCCTTGAAGAACACAAAATTCATTTTTTTTAATTTTATAAAACACAAAAATACAAAAAACCCTAAACACCAAACACAAACACAAAACAAAACCAAACACAAACACAAAAATAAAACAATATCAAACACAAACAATATTACTCTACCTTTTGACAATAACAAAAAGTGAAAAGGAAGGTTGAAATGGAATAAATCATATGAGAAACCTTAGTAATTGATCTTGAAAGAGATTAAAATAGAATTGCAATAAAAAGTTTATTATCATTAGATGAAAAAAAAAGATTCAAAAGCAATTAAATTAAAGCATAACTTAGATAAGAAAAATTGATCAAAGTCGTGAAGAATTATAGACAATTATATAAGGAGAATTATTACAAATTGATGAAATGAAGATTAGTTAAGTTCAATTTTAAATATAAAATATAATTAAACATTAAATTGATTTGAATTTGAAGATTAAATGATAGAGAAAAGAACATATTCAATTGGTGATATTGTGCATCTTTTCAAATATTTATGGCACACTTTTTGCATCTTTTTGTACTTGGATTAATTTTGTGTCTCTTTTTAATTTATGAACCATTGCGCATCTTTTGATCTTTGTACACATTGTACATTTCTTTTTTATATCCATTTTTTTATAATTGATCTTTCTAAAATTAATAAACTAAAGAATCAAAATTTTTTAATTACAAAGATAATTATATTAAAAAGAGAAATAAAAAAATTAGACATCAAAATTATAATAATAATATTTAAATTATGTTTGCCTAAAAAGAACATGAGATTGATAGCCTTAACTTGAATGAGTTACAAGTTAGCTTAAATTTTTTGAAAAACTAGATTTTGTAATAAAATTAATTATGTATTGTAGGTTAATTTATAACACTTTTTAGATCAATTAAGACAGGATTATTATATATGCAAACTGACATTTTAAATAACGAATAAAAATAACTAAATAAAACATGACATTTTTTATTGATATCAATTAAGGATTGGATACAATGAAGCAATTGAGATCAAATCATAATAACAAAAATAATATAACATCAGTAACACTAAAATCACATCTGGAGAGGCCAAGTATAACATAAAGATAAAAAGACACACATCATCACAGAAAATATCACATCTGGAGAGGACTGACAAAGACAACACAAAAGAAGTACATCTAAAACTCTGACGGACCCTGGTCTTGAGGAGGAGGTTGGTTGAAGACTGAGAAGTAACTATTCATCATAGCTACATTAGTGTTCATCGAGTTGAACTGACCTCGGATCTAACCCATCTCTTGCTGGTACTATACATCCTGCAGGTTTAAGTGAGTTTGAATTTGATCAAAATATTGATCAAAATGACTCTCTAACTGGTCAAAGCACTAGACCATCTCCTGAAACTCAGGTCCATGATCAGGTGCAAGTGCTCCCCCTCCTTCCTTAGTATCCTCATTAGAATTATCATTCTTCCCAAAAAGTGCTCTAAAAGAGGCATCGATAAAGTAGATTGGCAATTTAATGGAAACATTAGCATGAAAAATGTTGTACTTCTTTTCTAAGACATAGGTCACTAGATGTCCTAGAGAAATATTTTTCTTCCTCTTATGAGAAACAAACCAAATTTCAGAAAGGTTATGAGTGTAATCTAGAATGAGTTGGGCTTCATCTATTGGTTGACCAGTCATGATTAGATTGATAATTATAAACAGAAGAGGAGTAATATTTATGCAATCACCAGCCTTAGGAATGATTGAAGTTATAAGGATGTGATGGATGATCGTTATATTTTGATTTAAAGTATAGACTCAAGCTAAGTAACCACTCTAAGAGTTTTATTTATTTCAAACCAATCATAGTCAGATTTAGAGGTCATAGTGTGTGCTCTAGTACCTTGAGTCTTCTTTAGTGATTTCTACCCATTTCTTTTAGACATAAGATCTTATTCTACTCTCATCCTTATTAAAACTCATATTTGTCAAGAAGTAGTGAAAGCTCTCTTTATGGTAAGCATGAATCAGAGTTAAAATAAAGGCTAATTGAGTTGAGGAATTACTTGAAAAGGGATATTATTCCTGAATCAGTAGTTTATACGGAGTGATATTTATTGCGACAAACCTATAGTAGGAATTCTCATTTTCTCTAGAAAGAAAGTCTTCATCTCCGCCCCTAGATTACAAACCCTTAGAAACTCTACGGCGCTTGCTAGAACTAGACATTTCTAAGATGAGAAGAATTCAAGGAGGGTTTTGAAGTGAATGAAAATAAATTCTAAAGCCCTTCTACTTAAAGAAAAATGACCCTTTATACAGTACAAAAATAGGTTCGTACGTACGATCATGAGATCATACGGGATGAAAAATTATTTGTATGGATGAATGAAAATGTTCAAAACAAAATGACTTTTCATAATCACGCAAGTTGTGAAGCATCCTTTTATACATACTTTTTGATAAGATAATGTACAGACCAACATGTGTTAGTCCAAGATGATTAGTTATTTAAAATCATTTTAATGATAGTTATGTTTGTCCCCCACCATTAATGACACGTGGTTCATGTGTACAAAATAAAGTTTCTTATGTACGATTAGTTATAATAACTAATACTGCTCGGATAACCGTCAATGTGCATATAGATGAATGAATACAAATTGTATGGAATGATATCAATATCGTACAGTACGATCTATGTTAGAAAATAAAAACTTTATGCATTCACTCCAAAATAATGATTGACATGCTACGAAATTTGTACGGTACAAAAATAATTTTGTATAATTTGAATATAATACTTAAAAAATTCAACATGAAAGATCCAAAATAAGAATTTTGAAATGTGATACATGTCTAAATCACAAAAAAGAAAAGAAAACCAAAAATTGAAAACACTCACACAAACAAAAATATTGAAAATAAAAAAAAGGAAATACACATATAAACATATCAAGTTTGTATAAGATTTAATTTAAGCATTTAGATCGATCACACATAGCCTTGTTCTTAATGTACTAAATGTATCAAAGGCTAATGGTTTTGTAAAAATATCTACAAGTTAATTTTTAGCTGAAACATGGTTCAATTCAATTTCTCCTTTGGATATATGATCCCTAATGAAATAATGTCTTATGTCTATATATTTGGTTCTAGAATATTGAATAGGTTTTTTTGAAATACAAATGGCACTAGTGTTATCATAATAATTTTGAATTACGCCTATTATAAATCCTAAATTAATTAATTATTATTTCAACCAAAGAACTTATGCCACATAACTTCTTAAGGTAATGTATTCAGCTTCAACAGTAGATAGGACTACGAAATTCTATTTTCTACTGGACCAAGAAACTAAAGAATTTTCTATAAATTAATAAGTTCTAGATTTACTCTTTCGATCAACCCTATAACTTGCAAAGTCTGAATCTAAATATTCAATAATTTCAAATGAAAAGCTATGCTTAGGATACCAAATCCCTAAGTTCTGTGTTCCCAAAAGATATCTCAAAATCCTTTTTACTGCTTTCAAATGTAATTCTTTTGGATATGATTGAAATCTAGAACATAAATAAATACTAAACATAATATCGGGTCTGTTAGAAGTCAAATAAAGCAATGATCTAATAATTCCTCTAAATTTCTTTTGATCAATAGATTTCCCCTTGTTTAGTATTGTCCATCTCTTAGTTGTACTAATCTATTTAGTATTGTCCATCTCATACTTCTTGAGGATGTCCTTATTATACTTTTATTGACTAATAAATATTTCTTTCTCAATTTTCTTAATTATAAAACCTAAAAAGTAACTAAGATCTCCCATTAGGCTCATCTCAAATTCACTTCTCATTATTGAAGAAAAAAACTCGCAAAGATTTTTATTTGTAGATCCAAAAATGATATCATCGATACAAATAGTAACAATGTGTATATCATCTCCCAACTTCTTCAAACAGAGAGTGGTATCTATATTTCCTTTTACAGAAGATTTCGCAAGTAGGAAAGTGCTTACCTCTCATATCAAGCTCTAGGTGCCTGTTTCAATCCATATAATGCAATTTTTTATTTAAAAACATGATTTGGGTAATTTGAATTTTCAAAACCTAGAGATGTTTAATATTAATATCATCTTATATCACCCCATTAAAAAATATACTTTTAACATCCATTTGATGCAATTTAAATCCTCTAAAATAGGTAAAGGCTAATAAAATCTTAATTGCTTCAAGTCTCGGTACAATGGCAAAGTCTCCCCAAAAATACTTGGCATAGATCGCACATTCAAGTTACAAATCATCATCCCAAGGAATATGTTGATTCTCCCAGGACAGCCAAGTTAGATAGAAAGATTTTAATCTTTAGATCCTACACTAGGGCTCTATAGAGATAGTAGGCTTAGATTCTTGTGATACCCAATCCCTTCAATTTGATTGCTCCCCTTAGCCACCAATCTAGTCTTATTTCTAATAATAACTCCTAAGTCATTCTATTTATTTTAAATATCCACTTAGTTTTAACTATACTTTGATCCTTTTTTCTTGCAATTAATTCCCAAATATCATTCCTAACAAACTAATTTAATTCTTCTTGCATTGCCAAAATCCAAAATTTATCTAAAAGTACTTGATTTATATTTGTGGGTTCTATCATTCAAAATAAAGGCAGAATGATTGACTTCTTTGCTAAGTCCACGCCTAGTCCTAACACCTTCCTTGGTTCACCTAAAATTAATTCCTTAAAGTAGTTTTTAGAAAATTTCAAATATATAGGCAAAAGATTTTCTATCCTCAAATTTTCTTCCAAATTAATCTTCTCAATCATTTGAAAGTTATTTTCTAAATCATTCTCTTCTAAACTTAGCTCTTCCAAAATTTCTATTTCATCAAATATAATATGTGTGGTCTCCTTAACTACTAAAGTTTTTTTATTAAATACTCTATACAATTTTCTAACACTAGAGTATCCAAGAAAAATTCCTTCATCTGATTTTGGATCAAATTTTTCTAAAGAAGATTTTTCATTATTATGTATTAACAGCTTACATCCAAAAACATATAAATGTGACAAATTAGGTGTTCTCCCTTTAAGAAGTTCATAGGGTTTTTTGTTAAATTTTAATCTAATGTTCACCCTATTCAGAATACAACATGCATTACTAATCGCTTGAGCCCAAAATTATTTAGGAAGTGAATATTCAGCCAACATGGCTCTAACGTCTTTAATTAATGTTTTGTTCTTTCTTTCAACTACCCCATTCTATTGAGGGGTTCTAGGTGCAAAAAAATTATGATAAATTCCTTATTCTTTACAAAAATTCTCAAATATTTCACTTTTAAATTCACCTCCGTGATCACTTTGAATTGTTAAAATCTCACACTCTAATTTTCTCTAAATCCAAGTTAAAAAATTTCTAAATTTCTCAAATAATTCACTCTTATGAAATAAAAATTTAACTCGTGTGAATCTCGAGAAATCATCAGCTATCATAAATATATATACCTTCCCTCCTAGACTTACAGTGTTAACCAGTACAAAAAGATCCATATGTATAATCTCCAATGGTTTACTAGTTCTAAGATCTTTAATGGAATGAAATGAGGACATCACCTATTTTCCTAATTAACATGCATTGCAAAGGTGTTCCTTAGTAAAGTCTAATTTTAGTATACCTCTAATCAAATCCCTTTGGGTAATTTTCCTAAAGTCTTTCATACTAGAGTCATAAAGTCTGCTATGCCATAACCAAGATTCATTAAAAATTATTTTTTAAATAAAAAGCATTAGAAGTTTTCATATAGTTTAAATCTAACATATAGATAATGTTTACCCTAATTTCATGTAATACATCATTTCTATATAGGCTTAATATGCAGATAGTGGGAAAAACTTTTACACTATACCCTTTATCACAAAGTTGGCTAATACTTAACAAATTATGCTTTAAACCTTCGACAAGTAATACATTCTCTATGAAAAAAATTTGCAAGTTTTCGATCATACCTATTCCAACCACTTTCATAGTGGTGTTATCTTCCAGTGTAACCTTGCCTCTATTTCTAGCTTCTAGCAATACAAATTATTTAGTATCACCAGTTATATGCTTCAAGTAACCGATGTCTAGGTACCAAATGCTCTCATGAGACCTTATAAGAGAGCATGCCTGCAAAACAATTAAATGTTAGACTTGGGAACCCAAATAAGCCTGGGTTCTCCATTTGGCAAAATAAAATTAGATGCATGTATGATATTACTTGGTTTATGCATCTTAGGTCTCCACACTAATGAGTTTTTTTATTTAAAGTATATGTGTGTGATATATGTCCAATAATCCCATAAGTATAGCATTTAACTCCAGGAAATAGGTTTCTTAATTTTCTATAATGAATCTGTCTTCTCTTAGGTTTTAAAATTTTTAACCTCAAAATAGAATTAGAAAAATCTTCAAGTATTCGGGGTTTCCTATTTTCTTCAAGGGCTTTCACTATTACTCTAAGAAATGAATTTGCATCTTCTAACACAATGTTATCATATATTAGATAGTGCTCTCTATTCTTAGATTCATTCCTAAAATCTTTGATTTTTTTTTCCAATTTAGCATAGGATGATTTTAAAAGATCATTCTTTTTATTCAAATCATCGAATTTATCAAGTAATTGCATGTGATTATTATCTATAAGTATGTGATCTTTTCTAAAGATATCATACACTTTTTATAATTCTTGCATTTCTAAGTTTAAATTAGCATTTATTTTCTTAAGGTTTCTATATGCATCTTGTATTCTTTTAGAAACTTCTAATAATTTATTATAGGATAAGTCACATACCTCTTCTTGATATGATTAATAAAAAATATTGGCCATTAAACACAGGTTGGTGACTTCTTCCTCTTTTTCTAATTCTGTCGAATTCGAAACTAAGTCCTCCCAAAAAGCTCTCTGAAATATCTTCATACCCTTCTTCACATTTGCTTTCTCTTCTACCTTCTCATTGCTAGGAGTGGCTTTTAGATTTGGGCAGTCGTATTTTATATGTCCAAGTTTTTTATATTCATAGTAAATCACATCATTAGAAACCTTAACATTTTTATTGAACTTATCTCTATTCCACTACTGGCGTATCCTCTGCTTCATTTTAAAAAAACTCGCGAATTACCTTATCATCAAGGCCATATCATCCTCATTCTTAGGTAGTGATTAATCACTCTTTGAATCATTCACTTTCAGTGCTATATTCTTCTTCTTTCTCTATTCTTCTACATCAATCTTTCTTTGAATCACTCCTTGCTCGTAATTAATTAGTGATCTAAGAAGATTATCAATAGAGTAAATATTTAAATCCTTAGACTCTGTAATAGCAGTTATTTTAGCATCATAAGTAATAGGCAAACAACAAAGAGTTTTGTTGACCATTTCAGCATTCGTTAGTTCCCTACCTAATGCATGCAAAGAAGTGACTATTTGAGTGAATCTTACATACATGTTAGAAATGACTTCATTGGATTTCATGCAAAATGATTCATAGTCATGTAACAAGATATTTAATCTAGATTGCTTTACTTCATTAGTTCCTTCATAAGTAATACAAAGTCTATCCTAAATTTCCTTTTTACTTTTATAAGTGGAAACCCATATATAATCTTCTTATTTAAGTATACCAAAGAAACTATTTAAATATTTTCATTTAATTGTGTTAAGTCACGTTATTCTACAGTACAGTCAGCAAAGAGTGTTTCAACTCTAATGCCATTAACTAATCTAGTTGGTCTAACATACCCTTCTTGAACTAAAATCCACATGCAATAATCAAGCGATTGTAAAAATGTAAGCATGCGTGTTTTCCAAAAAATGAAAAAAATATTGTCAAATAATGGAGGTTTAGTGATCCAATACCCTTCAAATGTGTTCCAATTTCCAAAAGTAGCCATTCTCATTTTGAAAAAAATAGTCTAAACTTATATTTTTGAAATAAAGCTCTGATACCACTTGTTGATTCTGTATAGGTTGTTGAACCTAAGTTGTTGTCCCAAGGCTAACCAAGAGGGGGGTGAATTGATAATTTAAAAATTCTCAAGGATTTTTTAAATAGAAAACCATTTTAAATAGAAAGTTAAGTTAAGTTTCTAAATAAAATTTTCAACCACAGTAAATAACTTACACTAAATTAATGCAAAAATTAAAAGACACAGATTTATAGTGGTTCAGACAAATAAGACCTACATCCACTCCCTGAAGACTCCCTCTTCAAGTAATGCACTATTACCAAAGTGACTATTCTTTTTCCCCAAAATCAAGGCAGAGAAGCCTTTACAAAAACACTCTTCCATAAATTTCTGGTGTGATAAATAATCGTCATCCTTTCACACCCTCTAAGTGTCGGTAGAGAATCATCATCCTTTTATAACCTCTAAGTGTCAGTAGAGTACAGTCATCCTTTCATACCCGCTAAGTGTTGGTATAGTATCATCATCCCTTCAAAGATCTTTTCTCAAGCAACCAAAAAGAAGAAAGAAATAGTATAACCAAAAACACAAAGAGATCCTTACTTTTTAGTAATCTTGTGAACCCTTCACACTTCTCTTGCAAGAAATCTCTCTCAAACTCTCTCTGAAATGCACTTTTTCACTTGCTCTTATAAAATCTTGAAGGACTTTTTTCACGCTAATTTTAAAAGACTTTTTATATATAAGACACAAAAAACCATCTAAAAAACTGAAATTTTATATTTTGAGCGAGTACAATAGTATATTTATTTGTACGAATAGTTCAAAAATTATTGCATATGAACCTTATATGAATCGGCATAAAATGATTTCATACATGATGATCATCCAGTATGAATCTGAAAGTTTGTTAGGGAAGTTAAGCCCTTATGAACTAGCCTAAGGCTAACCAAGATGGGGGTGAATTTGTATGTAAAAAAAAAACTTTCAATCAAAACACAAACTCAAACCAAACCAGAATTCACCACAAAGAAAATTAAAGAGCAAAAATTAATTGTGAAAATAATAAAGGAAAGAAGACAACATATTTATAGTGGTTCGGTCAAAACTTGATGTACATTCACTCCTCGGAGAAACCCTCTGAGTATTGCACTAAACTTAGTGTTTCTCCTTTAGCCCCCACAGCTAAGCGGAGAAGCCCTTACAAAATCACTTCCACCTTCTCCGATACGACGGTGTAGCCGAGCCCTTTGACACTAATGTGATCTTCTTCTTCCCAAAACTTTCTTCAAGACAAGCCTTGAATCCGATGGTACTAAGGTGCAAGCTCGTCGGGGCAACCGTGTAGAAACCCCTCCACACTCTCTTAAAACTACCTCAAAGGATTTTCTCCCTCTCTTAAACTCCACCCTTTCCTCTCTCTCTTTCAAGCTCTCTGTTTAAGTTTATGCCAGAAGAACGAAGCTTCAATGGCTTCTAAAGACACATATCAAGTGCCTTGACAAAGCTTAAATGGAAGAGCTCCAAAAAGGCACTTAAATGCTCCAAACTGACATTATCATCCGGGATAATCATTAGATTATCCCATATGATATGCTTAAAAAGAGGGCTTCAAAAAATCCTAAAAACTTAATTCTTATGCAAAATATCATCCAGGCCGATCACAGGAACATCCCGTACGATGTGCATAAAAAGAGGGCTTCAAAAAACCCTAAAAACTCAATTTCGATGCCCAAAATTATCCTGAATGATCACAAGATCATCTAGTACGATGTGCAGAATTTGACCTGATAGTCCTGGATGATATTTGAATAGTCCAGGTCGATTAGTACAAAAATGTATATATCATCCAAGACGATATCGCAGATCATATAGGATGATTAAAAAAAATATGGTATTTTGGCTTGGACGATTTAGGGAAATCAAATATGTTAGCAGACATCATTCTGTACGATATACATATCATCCAGAACAATCGGATTAAAAAATTTAACCATAATTAATCCCTTAATTACATGATAAATTTAGGCATGATTTGTATTGATCATCCAGGATGATTAGAACAAAAATTAAATCTTAAAATATTGCCTAAATTAGCTTTGGCGGCTATTTTCCAAAATCACAAAGGATCATCCTAGACGATCCAAAATCATCCAGTATGATTAGTTAAAAACTTGATCTTCTGGATTTAACTAGATCTAACTCCCTTGAGTGTGTGTGTGCATGGTCACTAGGCAAACATACACCCTTAGAAGAATTGACTCAAGAAATCAAAATTACATAAATGAATATTACAGACCCTTTTATAATATAATATTATTTAACCCAATCTTGAGCTCTGATTCTTTGTTTGATGTTGCATGGTATTCTTGAAATATTAGTATACACACAAACAAACATATATTTTAAATACAAGTAAATAATATTAAGTGAGCCATAATATTTATTATCATTAAAAACATAAACTCATAAGCTCGAGTTGCAATAATCTTCCCCTTTTTTATGATAGCAAATATTACTTGTTGAATTTGTAAAATTGAAAATATTTTCTCCTAATTTTCCCCTCACTAGAATAAAAATTTAAAAATAGGGGAAGACAAATTTTTTTTGTATCTATTTAAATAGAAAACAAATACAAATACAATAGCACGTTCTTCCCCTTTGACATTATCAAGAATAGGAGGGGCACAAACAAACAAATAAAAAATAAAATGATCACTGATCTAGTAAAAAAAGAAAAAAAAAATCAAATATTTTTAAAATGAGAAAGTTCTCTCTTGATTTTATTAAAAAATCTAGTAAGGAATGTATTCACAATGCATAATCCAAAAAGTTTAGAATTTTAGAAATTGCTAATCCAAGCTTAAGTTCTTTTAAAGGCTCAAAACCTTTTTAATATAATATCTAAATTAAGAAATAAATTAGAAAAAGAAACACTAATTTTTTAAAACTCATTTCATAAAATATATCTAATAGAAGAGTAAAGCAAAAATTTGTGAATTAGTAATCATGATTTTCAAGCTTAAGTATCGAAAATATCAAGGTTTTTTTTTTAAATTTTAAGAAGCACAGGAATGATAAGCATTAATTTTTGTGGGCTCATGTTATGCCTCTTGTCTATTTTTTGGCACACTTTGCTCATCTTTTACTTTTTGATACACTTTGTGTATATTTCTCAATTTGGCATCATTGTGTATCTTCAGATTTAGCATCATTGTCTTTTTTTAAACAAATATGCTACTTTTCTGAAAATTTTTAAAAACTGCAGCAAACCCATTCTATTGATAAAATTGAACTACTTGATTAAAAAAATTATGAGGTAGATTCAACAACTTGAAAAAGATCCCTATGCGATAGACAAAATATAGGGAGATTAAAAAGTTTAATTCCAAAATTCAATTTATAATATGATGAATATTTTGAATCAAAAGTAAAATAACCTCTTTAAAAAAAGAGATTGAGAGACAAAATCATGAGTTTCCTTCCTTTGATTGTTTTTAGAGAAGTAAATCACAACTTACATAAGAGTTTAAGAAAAACAGGAGGTAAAAGTTTTATTTTTTAAAAAAATGATCTTTAAAAAAGATTTGATTTTCTAAAGTGTATAGGAAATAAAAAAAGGTGATATATATGTGTTGATCAGAGAAAACTCCATAGAAAAAGAAAAATTAATGATAAAATTAAAATTTTAACAAAGAAAAAAGAAAGAAAAAAAAATGAAAAAGAATAAATCTAAAGGAAAAACACAGAAAATATACAAAAAATGAATAAATCATGCACCACAGTAAAATAAACACACAAATAATGGTTTAAACATCATCTTGCTTCTGGTCTAATGATTCAGAAGGTAAATCTACCTAGGATATTTTTTTTCTTTTTATTATTTATCATTTTTACAATATGTTTAGCTTTACCCTTTTTTTTTTGCAGAAAGAATTCTCAAACTAGGGCACTTATTTTTCATATGTATAGGTTTTCTACATCCAAAGAAAATAAAGTAAGAAGTAATCTTAACATTCTTACTATTTTTATATTTATTCCACTTTTGTTTATGCTTATACTTTGGTGAGCTTTTTAATTTGCTAGATAAGTCATCGCTTTGGTCACCAACTAAGCCACTTTTCTCCGAGTCTTCAGCGTTTAACACTTTCATCTCACCTGTATCCAAAAGTCTTTGACCTAAACTTTGCTCGTAGGTAATGAGTGAACCAATCAAATTATCAATTGAATATACATTCAAATTTTTAACTCACAAATAGCAACAACTTTGGCATCAAATTTGTCAAGTACACAATGTAGAATTTTATTGATTTTTTAAAAGTTTGAAAATTATTTACCTAAAGCATGCAATGATGTCACAATTTGAATAAATCTTGTACACATGTCTAAGATTGTCTCATAATAATTCATGCAAAAAAGTTTATAATCATAAATTAAAATATTTAATCATGATTGCTTGATTTCACTAGCGCCTTCGTATTTAGTGTGTAATTTATCCCAAATTTTTTTGCCACTAGTACACGTGGAAACAAACATAAAATCTTCATAATTTAAAGGACAAAAAAATAGTTTAATGATTTAGCATTTAATTGAGCATTAATTTTTTCTTCTCTACTCTATTGATTAAAAGGAATATCAGTTTTAATTCCATCTATAATACATGACGGTACGAAATAACCAGCTAAAATCATTTGCACATTTGAAAATCAATAGACTGCAAGAAAGTAAACATGAAATTTTTTAAAAATTAAAAGTAATATTTTTTAAATAAAGGTGATCTAGTGATTGAATAACCTTCCGCAATATTACGATTACAAAAATTAGACATTAATCGAAATTCAAAAGTTTTCAAAAACTTGTTTTTATAAATCCCACTCAAATTCCACTTTAAAGTTTATTTGGGCTGATAAGCCCTTATGAACTAGCCCAAGGCTAACCAAGATGGAGGTAAATTGGTATGTTAAAAAAACTTTTGACTATAACACAAAATCAAACCAAAAAAGAATTCACCACAAAGAAAATCAAAGTGCGAAAATATAAAAGGAAAGAACACACCAGATTTATAGTGGTTTGGTCAAAACTTGACCTACGTCCGCTCCTCGGAGGCACCCTTCGAGTATTATACTAAACTTAGTGTCTCTCATTTAGCCCTCACAACTAGGCGGAGAAGCCCTTACAAAATCACTTCCACCTTCCCCGGTGCGGTGGAGTAGCCGAGCCCTTTGACATCAAAGAGATCTTCTTCCCAAAACTTCCCTCAAGATGAGCCTTGAATCTGATGGTACTAAGGTGTAAGCTTGCCGGAGCAACCGTGTGGAACCCTCTCCAAACTCCCTTGGAACCCCCTCCAAGGATCTTTTCCCTTTCTTAAACTCCACCCTTTCCTCTCTCCCTTTTAAGCTCTCTTTTCAAGTTTCCTCTATAAGAACAAAACTTCAATGACTACCAAAGACACATATCAAGTTCCTTGATAAAGCTTAAATAAAAGAGCTCCAAAAAGGCTCTTAAATGCACGAAATTAACATTATCGTCCAGGACAATCGCTGGATTGTCCCGTATGATATGCTTAAAAAGAGGGCTTCAGAAAACCCTAAAAACTTAATTCCATTGCAAAATATCATCCAGGCCGATCACAGGATCGTCCCATACGCTGCACTTAAAAAGAGGGCTTTAGAAAACCCTAAAAACTCAATTTCAATGCCTAGAATTGTCCTGGACGATCACAAGATCGTCTAATTCGATGTGCAGAATTTGACCTGATATTCCTGGATGATATTTGGATAGTCCAGGCTGGTTAGTACAAAAATGTATATATCATCCAAGATAATATCGTGGATCATCCAGGACGATTAAAAAGAAAATTTATGGCATTTCAACTTAGACGATTTAGGAAAACTAAGTATGTCGGCAAACATCATCTTATACAATATACCGATTGTCCAAGATGATCGGATTGAAAAATTTAACCATAATTAATCCCCTAATCGCAGGATCAATTTAGGCATGATTGGTATTGATCGTCCTGGACTAGGACGATTAGAATAAAAATTAAATCTTAAAATCTTGCCTAAATTAGCATTGGCGACTATTTTTCAAGATAGGATCATCGTGGACGATCCAAAATCATCAAGTACGTAGTTCGAAGCAAGCATACACCCTTAGAAGACTTGACTCAATAAATCAAAATTAAATCAATGAATATTACAGACCCTTTTACAACATAACATTATTCAACCCAATCCTGAGCTCTGATTCTTTGTTTGATGTTGTATGGTATTCCTGAAATGCTAGTATACACACAAACAAACATATATTTTAAATACAAGTAGACAATAAAAAGTGAGCCATAATATTTGTTATCATCAAAAAAATTAACTCATAAGCTCGAGTTGCAACAGAACGCAGTTCATACTATATGAACAATTAGAAAATTTTGCATCTTCATCGGGATGAAGACGGACCCCATAATTTCATACTCTGGATGGCATACGCATGATGATGACACCGTGCAGCACGATCAGTTTAGAAAAACTTTGAATTTATCGTGATGAAAATGGACCCATCCAATTCATACACTAGATGGCATACGTACGAATGGGATATCATATAATATGATCTATACTTAGAAACATTTTCTACTTTATATTTGTTTGACAGCTCGTAAGGGAAAATAACTTAATAAAATGTCCCACACAAAATGACCTTGTATAGTACAATCAATTTAAAAATTATAAATTTTAATCTCTCTTCTAGTGGGTGTGTGCATAATTACTCAATTATAATCACACTCTCTCTGATTCATTAATAATAAACCCTAAACTAATTTTATTTGAAGTCTTTAAATATCTGGAGTATGATTTTTCTGAAATATTAGTACACAAAAATAACAAAATAATGCCACTAAAATATATTAGGAGAAATTGTAATTAGAAAAATAATATTTGGAATCATAAAATACATACATGTTATAATAATATCAATAGTCAGAAACTAAGTTGCAACTATCTCAACAATCTCCCTCTTTTTAATGATGGCAAAATAATTATTATTTCAGTGAACCTATATATCATAAATTTCTCCTTAGCTCCCCTTAAATGAATAAACATGTAAATATAGGGAAATTCCATGAAGAACACAAAAACCTTATTTTTTTTAAAACATATAAAACACAAATAACAAAGATAAAAAACATTACAAACACAAACACAAACAATACAAAAACAAAAACAAGTCAACACAAAAAAAAATATTAACTCCCCCTTTTGACAACAACAAAGGAAAAAAGAAGGTTGAAATGAAATAAGTCGTATAAGAAAACATAGTAATTGATCTTGAAAGAGATTGAAATAGAATTGCAATAATAAGGTTAATTATATTTAGATGAAAAAGAAAAATTTGTATTGTACGATGTTGTCATCGTATGTACACCATCAAGTGTACGAGTTGGATGGGTCCCTTTTCATCCTGATGAATTTAAAGTTTTTCTGAACTGATCATACCTACAATGTCATCATCATACGTACGTCATCCAGAGTACAAAATTGTGGTACAAATTGGGTTTGTACTGGATGATCATTGTGTATGAAATCATTTTGTACCAATTTATATATGGTTTGTACGCATCACTTTTTGAATTGTTTGTACGTACGAACATACAATCATATTGTATGATCGTACATGCTCAAAATAGAAAATTTCAATTTTCTAGATGATTTTTTGTGTCTTACATACAAAAGGTTTTTTAAAACTAACGTGAAAAAAGTCCTTCGTGATTTTTTGAGAGCAAGTGAAATAGTGTATTTGGGAGAGTATTTGAGAGATATTTCTTGTAAGAGAAGTGTGAAGGGTTCACAAAGTTACTCAAACGTAAGGATCTCTTTCTTTTTTTGGTTTTACTCTTCCTTTCTTCTTTTTAGTTTCCTGAGAGAAGATATTTGAAGATACGATGGTACTCTGTCAACACTTGGAGGGTGTGAAAGGATGATGGCACTCTGTCAACACTTGGAGTGTGTAAATAGATGATGATATTATACCAAAACTGGGAGGGTGTGAAATGACGATGATTCTTTACTAGCACTTGGAGAGTGTGAACAGACAATAATTCTCTGCCAACACTTGGAGAGTGTGAAAGAATGATGGTTCTTTGCTGAACTAAGGATTGGTGGAAGAGAGGTTTTATAAAGGCTTCTCTGTCTTGTTGTGTGGGCAAAAGAAGAGTCACTTTCGTAATAATGCAATACCTAATGAAGGAGTCTTTAAGGAGTGGATGTAGGTCGTATTTGATCGAACCACTATAAATCTTTATATCTTATATATTTGGTATTTATTTTCTATAATTTAATTACTATGGTTGAAAAGCTTATTTTTAAAATAAAATCAAATTATTTAAAAAAGTTTATAAAATTTTCTATTTAAAATTCCAAGAGAAATTTAAAATTACCAATTCACCCCTCCCCCCTTCTTGGTTAGCCTTGGGACAATAGCTTAGGTTTAGCAACTCATACGGAATTAACATCAATATTCTTTTTTGCAGTAGGATTAGATCTACTAGTGATGGAGCATGCCATATATGGTACCACCCTAATTTTTTAAATTCTAGACTCAATCTTCTGTGGTAAGAATTGCTTCCTTCCCACAATACTTTCATTTTTTTTCCTTAAGGTTAGGTGTGAGTCATCATACTTTCTTTCCTTAGGATTAGATTTACTAGTGATGCTGCATTTGCCCTCTATGGCAACATCCTAGTTTTTAAATTCCAGACCTAATCTTCCATGAGAAGTAATGCTTTCTTCCCACAATATCTTCCAGTTTCTTTTCCTTAAGGTTATATGTGATTCATCGTGCTTTCTTATCTCAGGTTTAGATCATCCATTAGTGATGGAGCATGCCCTCTATGGCACCATCCTAGTTTTCAAACTCTAATCTTCCATGGGAAGTAATGCATCCTTCTCATAAGATCATTGAGTTTATTTTCCTTAAGGATAGATGTGAGTCATCATTCTTTCTATCCTTAGGATTAGATTTTCTAATGGTGGAGCACGCCCTCTATGGCACCATCCTAGGTTCAAATTCTAGATTTGATATTTCATATAGAGCAACTTTTCTCTCCATAAGATTATCCTTTAGTGATGGAGCATGCCCTCTATGGCACCATCATAAATTCAAAATCCAGATCCAATCTTTTATGGGAAGTATTGCTTCCTTCCTACAAGATCTCCCAGTTTTCCTTTCCTTAAGGACAGAAGTGAGTCATCATGCTTTATTTCCTTAGGATTAGATCCACTAGTGATAGAGCATGCCCTCTATGGACTCATCCTAGTTTTAAATTTCAAACTCAATCTTCTATAGGAAGATATGCTTCCTTTCCATAAGATCTTCTAGCTTTCTTTTCCTTCAAGCTAGATGTGAATCATCGTGTTTTTTTTCCTTAGAACTAGATCTTCTAGTGGTGTAGCACACCCTATGTAGTACCATCTTAGATTTTAAACTCTAGATCTGATCATCTGTTGAAAGTAATACTTCCTTTCCACATGATCTTTTTAGATTTCTCTTCCTTAAGAATAGATGTGAGTCAGAGTGCTTGCTCTCCTTAGAAATAGATCTTTTAGAGAAGGATAACAGCCTTTGAGGCACCATCCTAATTACAAAATTCAAAATTGTAAGCCTAATCTTCTATGGGAAGAAATACTTCCTTCCCACAAGATCATCCAGTTTTCTTCTCCATAGGGTTAGGTATTGTCTTTCCATTAGGATTAGACTCCCTGTTGTGGATCAATGGTTTATGATTTTGATAATAGCAAACATTCCTTATTTCTCTATGATTGCCTTTTGTCCTAATGTTTCAGGTCCACATGATCAGACTGCAATTTGGAACCAGCTCAAGATTTGGTAGACTAGCTCTGTGTTAGTTTGTAATCTTTTTCCTTTCTTGAGTCTATTGTATTTGATGTGGCATCTGATGATTTATATCTTGGAAGATTTTCTACTGTGCCCTAAAAGTTTTCTATTTTTGGTAACATCGTCCGGGACGATATTTATATCGTCCTTGACGATCTGACAAAAGTAGAAACCCTAATTAGGGCATCCTCTTTAAAGCAGCCGTCTTTATGCAAAACACATCGTCCTGGACGATTTTGTATCGGCCAGGACGATCGGCTCAATTCAGCAAGAATCTGTCGCCATATCTAGTTAGGAAATACTTATTTTTGGACATCGTCCCGGTGGATCGTCCTGGACTATAAAATATCGTCCCGGTCGATCCAGAGCAATTTTTCCAAAATTTCTCAGGCAGTTTTGGAAAGCAATAAATGGGGATTTCGTCCAGGCCGATCTCAAGATCGTCCGGGACGATTAGACATCGTCCAACTTCATTTCAGGGCGATATTCAAGATGATTTTCCTCATATTTGAGCTAATCGGCCAAGACGATTTGGATATCATCCTGGATGATAATGACGGCAACTTGCATTAATGAGCTCGTTTTGAGAGCTTCTATTTAAGCTATGGCAAGGCACTTTGTAAGTGTCTTTGGCAGCCATTGTAGCTTCGTTCTTGTGGGGGAAACTTGAAGAGAGAGCTTGAAAGGGAGAGAGGAAAGGGTGGAGTTTGAGAGGGAGAAGATCCTGTGAGAGGGGGAGGAACTCAAGGGAGTGTGGAGGGGATTCCACACAGTTGCTCCGGCGAACTCGCACCTTAGTACCATCGGATTCAAGGCTTGTCTCGAGGTAAGTTCACCAAAGAAGAAGATCTCTTTGGTGTCAAAGGACACGGTGACTCTGCCGCACCGGGGAAGGTGGAAGTGATTTTGTAAGGGCTTCTCCGCCTAGCCGTGGGGGCTAAAGGAGAGACACTAGTTTAGTGCAATACTTGGGGGGTGCCTCCAAGGAGTGGACGTAGGTCAAGGTTTGACCGAACCACTATAAATCCGGTGTGTTCTTTCTTTTTACTACTTCCGCGTTTTAATTTCCGCATTTATTATTGTGGTGATTTGGATTGTGTTTTGGTTTTAAAGTTTTCCAATTCACCTCTCTCTTTAATTAGCTTGGGACTAAGTTCAAGAGGGCCTAACATCCCGAACGAACTTTCATTGCTCTCTGAGGGGATTAACTGACTTGATCGTCCCGTACGAACATGGTTCCTCCCGAACGATTAGTGTAATTTTTTAAAGATCACCCCAAGTGTGTGTGTGTGTGCTAATCTATTCATTTACAATCATATTTTCTCAAACTCAATTATAATATAAATTACAAACTTTAATTTATTTACTATCTCATGCTGAATTTGATTTGTGCTTTAAATTCTGATGATTTTATGTTAGTATCCACATGCACTACCGGTAAGGAAGTTTGGGATAAATTGCACACCATATACGAAGGCACTAGTGAAATCAAGCAATCCAAATTGATATTGTTAATGCATGATTTTAAATTATTTTCCATGAAACCTTATGAAACGATCTTAGACATGTACACCAGATTCATTCAAATTGTAAACTCATTGCATGCTTTAGGAAAAAAAATTTCAAATTTTGAAAAAATCAATAAAATTATTCGTTGTTTACTTGAAAAATTTGATGCCAAAGTTGTTGCTATTTGTGAATCAAAAGATTTGAATGAATATTCTATTGATAATTTGATTGGCTCACTCATTGCCTACGAGCAAGGTTTGGGTCAAAAACTTTTGGATGCAGGTGAAACGATCGTTCTAAAAGCTGAAGATACGGAAAGAGGAAGCTTAGTTGGTGACGATAGCAATGACTTGTCAAGAAAATCACAAAGCTCACCAAAGCATAAGCAAAAGTGGAAAAAAGGTAAAAATAGTAAGGATGTTAATATTTCCTCTGACATTATTTGTTTTCGATGTAGGAAACCTGGACATATGAAAAATGAGTGCCCTAATTTAAGAATTCTTCCTACGAAAGAAAAGGGCAAGGCGAAACAAACTTTGAACTGGGGAAATAATGAAAGGCAAAAAATCTCATGGGCAAATATGGTCTCTAAAGCATCGGACCAGGAGAGAGATAATGGTTAAGAGCCTTTCATGTTTTTGTTGTGTTTTTGTTTTTATGTTTTTTTTATTTTTATTTTGCATTTTTGTTTTGTTTATTCTTTGAAATTTTTGTTTTCGTGAAAGTTTTTTTTTTTTATCAACACACACACTCACTTTTCTAAAAATGACAAATCTACTTCCTATTTTTTCTTGAAATCTTTGATAAGTTGTGTTTGACTTCTCTAAAACAGTCAAAGGAAGAAAACTCATGCTTTTTAATTCTCAATCTCTATTTCCTAAAAGAGGTTATTTCACTTTTGATTCAAAATCTTCATCATATTTTAAATTGGATTTTGAAACTGATTTTTTTTTCTTCTCCCTACATTATTTCTATCGCATAGAAATCTTTTGCAAGATTATTGAATCCACCTTAAAATTGTCTTAATCAAGTTGTTCGTGTTGTCAATAATTTGGGTTTACTTTTGTTTTGAAAATATAAGAAAGAAAGCATATTTTTTGAAAATAATTAAAAAAAAGTGGCTAATGATGCCAAACCAAAAGATGCGTAATGACGCCAAATTGAAAAAAGAAAAAATACACAAAGTGTATTAAAATCAAAATATGCTCAAAGAGCCATTTAAGTGATAAAGGGCATAAAATGAGCCCACAAAAGAAAATATGCCTATTTTTTTTCTTATACTACTAAAAACTTAAGAAAATCCTTGATATGTTCGAAACTTGTGCTTGAAAAATCTTGGTTCCTGATTCAACAATTCGTGCATTGATCTTCTATTAGATATGTTTTATGAAAGGAGTTTTGAAAAATTAATGTTTTTTTTTTTTCATTTATTCCTTGATTTGGATATTGGATTAAAAAGTTTTTGAGCCTTTAAAATAACTTGAGTTGGGATTATCAAATTATGAATTTCTAACCTTTTCTGGACTATGCGTTGTCAAATCCGATTCTACTAAGTTTTTGATTAAAACCAAGAGGTAACTTTCTCATTTTAAGAATATTTGTTTTTTCACTGGATCAGAAAATGTTTTTTATCTTTTATTTTATTTTTTTATTTGTGCCTCCTCTCTTTTTGATAATGTCAAAGGGGGAGAACGTATTGTTGAATTTTTGTACTGTTATCGTGTTTGTATCTTGTTTTCAAAAAATTAAAAACAACAAAAATATTTTCATCTCCCCTATTTTTTTTAAAAGTGTTATTCTAGTGAGGGGGAGATTAGGAGAAATTGTTCCTTTTAAAAATTCAAATTGGATTGTTTGCCATCATCAAAAAGGGGGAGATTATTGTGGATCAATGGTTTATGATTTTTATAATAGCAAACATTCCTTATTTCTCTATGATTGCCCTTTGTGCTAATGTTTCAGGTCCACACGATCAGACTGCAATTTGGAACCAGCTCAAGATTGGGTAGACTAGGTCTGTGTGAGTTAGTAATCTTTTTCCTTTCTTGAGTCTATTGTATTTGATGTGGCATCTGATGATTTATATCTTGGAAGATTTTTTACTGTGCCCTAAAAGTTTTCTATTTTTGGTAACATCATCCGGGACGATATTTATATCGTCCTGGATGATCTGACAAAAAAAAAACCCTAATTAGGGCATCCTCTTTAAAGCAGCCGTCTTTATGCAAAACACATCGTCGTGGACGATTTTGTATCGGCCAGGACGATCGGCTCAATTCAGCAAGAATCTGCCACCATATCTAGTTAGGAAATACTTATTTTTGGACATCATCCCGGTGGATCGTCCTGGACTATAAAATATCGTCCCGGCCGATCCAGAGCAATTTTTCCAAAATTTCTTAGGCAGTTTTGGAAAGCAATTAATGGGGATTTCGTCCAGGCCGATCACAAGATCGTCCGGGATGATTAGACATCGTCCAGCTTCATTTCAGGGTGATATTCAGGACGATTTTCATCATATTTCTGCTAATCGGCCAGGACGATTTGGATATCGTCCTGGACGATAATGGCGGCAACTTGCATTAATGAGCTCATTTTGAGAGCTTCTATTTAAGCTATGGCAAGGCACTTTGTAAGTGTCTTTGGTAGCCATTGTAGCTTCGTTCTTGTGGGGGAAACTTGAAGAGAGAGCTTGAAAGGGAGAGAGGAAAGGGTGGAGTTTGAGAGGGAGAAGATCCTTTAAGGGGGAGGAACTCAAGGGAGTGTGGTGGGGGATCCACACGGTTGCTCCGGCGAACTTGCACCTTAGTACCATCGGATTCAAGGCTTGTCTTGAGGGAAGTTCACCAAAGAAGAAGATCTCCTTGGTGTCAAAGGACCCGGCGACTCCACCGCACTGGGGAAGGTGGAAGTGATTTTATAAGGGCTTCTCCGTCTAGCTGTGGGGGCTAAAGGAGAGACACTTTTATAGTTCAATACTTGGAGGGTGCCTCCAAAGAGTGGACGTAGGTCAAGGTTTGACCGAACCACTATAAATCCAGTTTGTTCTTTTCTTATTATTGCTTCCGCATTATTTAATTTCTGCACGTTGATTTTTGTGGTGATTTTGGTTTGTATTTATCTTTGGTTTTAAAGTTATCTAATTCACCACTCTCTTTATTTAGCCTTGGGCCAGTTCTATAGGGCTTAACATCCCTAACGAACTTTCAAGTATTTTCAGAGCACTTTCTAGTGCCATATGAGCACATTCACTCCCCAGTGGTAGAGTATGTACCTTGTGGAACAATCCTAACTTCAATTTCAAATACAATAATTCAATTTTCTTTTCCTTAAGTTTTTCTTTCCTTAAGATTTTATCTACTAGCTGTAGAGTATGCCCTTTATGGCACTACCTTAATATCAAAACCCAAACTCAATCCTCTATAGTTAGAAATTCTTCTTTCCTATATGATCATTCAATCTTCTTTTCCTCAAGGTTAGGTCCTTTCCTCCCTTAGTATTAGATCCACTAGTGATAGAGAATGCCCTTAGTGGCACTATCCTAGCTTCCTAAAATTGATTTTTTTTTTCATTAGGGTATAGATTCTCTCCTTCCCTTGGGATTAGATCAACTAGTGGTAGAGTGTGCCCTCCACGACACTACCCTAATATTAATTCAAACTGAGATTCACCAAGGATAAACTTTTCCTTCCCTTGGGATTACAAATCTTAACTTGACCTTTCATTTTGGTCAATGAAAATATGTGCAATAGAACTTCATTCTATTATACATAGTTGGGGTCCATTTATTGTCCTCATTTTTTTACGAGGTCACTATGATTTTTCCCAAACTCTAGATCAATCCTGACCCCAGATCAATCTAGCCTAGAGACCAATCTAGTCTCTAGGATCCTCTTAGACTCAAGACCTTAAGAACTATCTAGGCCCTAGGATTCTTCCAAACTAATCCAAACCCTAAGATCTATATAATCCCTAGGATTCTTCCAAACTAATCCAAGCCCTAGGATCTACCTAAATCTTAGAACAATCCAGGTAATAGGATTTAATTTAGACCCTATATCTACCTAGAACTTAGGATCAATATAGATCTTAGATCAATCTATATCCAAGTTAATCTATATCTCAAATCAAGTCAACCTTTAAATCAAGCCCAGACTTAAAACCTATCAAAATTTAAAACTAATCAAGATCTTAGCTCTAGTATAAACATTGATCTTACCTCCAATCAAACTTTAATCCTATCCAATAAATTATGATCACCCAAATGATCTTAAATGATTTAAATAATTCAATTCTAATCATTAAAATCCAAAATCTAGTTCAAATCTAAAAATTCAGACTAAAATCCAAGGCTAAAGATCTAGGTAATGAAAGCCTTTTTCTAATAATTTCTTAAATACATCAAATCTCAGTCATATGACCTTTGATTTAGATTCTATCAATTACATATTGATAGGATATGTTTCTAGAGTCAACCCCCCAAATTTGAGCACATTTTAAGGCCTCTAACCCCAGAAACAGGATTGAAATCCACATGCTGTAAAATTTTCAAATATTTATGGCCTATGTCACTAAACCTGCCACCTAGTAAATCATGACCTTGGAGCCTTATCCAAACCCTTTAATCACTTCCATACCATTAATTATGACCTCTTGAGCATTAAACTGCATTTTGGTGGGGACCCACTTTGACCCATAATTGACCAAGGGTTAAAATAACTAAAATGTCTGTTAGATGCAATTTTGAAGTTTTCTCCGAACTTTAGCTTTGACTTTTCAAATTTAACCTTGAAACCTCTTTCAATGCATCCTAATCATCATTAGGAGTGCATAGGACTCAAACCTAGACCCTAGTTCATCCTTGTTGATCAAACAGGCACTTTAAGGTTCAAACAATCGTTTTGACTAAATTGACCTCCCTAGACCTTGGGACCACCTCCACTAGATTCAAAACATCATTTCAAACATGTCAAGCTCAAACCCTAGTCCTAGGTCAATCTGGTTGAACAAGTCAACCTAGGTTAACCAGTTCAAACCCTTAATCTTTTCTACTTTGAATCAACCCTTTAATGCACCTAAACGCTTTCAAACCGAGATCACTTCTCCTAGTGACTTGGAGCTGACTGGTTAACCTGATCCAATCATTAGTTGACCTAGTCAACCAAACCCATATTTGGTCAAATCCAACCAACTTAAGCATCATTCATTGCATATGGTCAAATCTTATTTAAGCAAGTTCTTAAACACTTAAAATCAACACAATTGCGTATCTTAAATTCTTTTAAACCTAGCTTGAGTCACTTCAATATATGTTTGACCAAGGATATGGGGATTTGGTCAAACTTGCATATCTTAGTCAAATCAATCCATACATCAAATGAAACTCCTACAAATCTATTTACTCTTTGAATCAATTTAAATATATAGCCTAGACATGCCCTAGTTATTGTCTAACCAACTCCAAGTTAACTTGACCAAGTCAACTTGTCAAATCAGCCAAACTATCTCAAATTTTAATCCTTTTGTTCATATTAAAATCACATAGCTTTATTTACATTCCAAGTAACTCCAATCAATGCATGGTGCCACCACATATGACATGTCACCTTGTGTGACAAGTTGACTATTAAAACTAGTCAACACGATCATTCAAGATATGGGGAATGGTCAAAATAGTCAAATATCCTTTTTAACCCATTACACTTCAAACCTACTTAATTCCAACAGCTTTAAACCAATTCTAGAGACTTCTAAATGACACCCTAATCCCTGGTTTAATCCCCTAACCAAACCCATGTGCAACCAAGGACAAGGTACATTTACATGTCATGGTACCTTTACATGTCATGGAACCTTAGTCCTTTTGATTCCTCTGCCTCCCACCAACCCTGGGATAGATGGAAATCATCTAGGAGCTACCCCAAAGAATCCTAGCCATCCCTTAGGCCTAGAAAAGGATGAATAGGGAAATACTCCCATTTTAACCATGATTCAAATTTTTAGACCCTCTCACCACCCAAGTCACATCAAGCCTCTCTAAGATTTCATTCGAGCTTTGAGGGACCTCTCTTCCCTTTTTTATGTTTAAACCAATAAGTCAAAGCCATCGCCGGTGAAGCTCTTGCAATCATAAGAACCAAATCTCCATCCAATCAATCCAAAGCATTTCAAATTATGGGTTCAATAGGAAAAACTTGCTTGGACAATCTATAAGCTCGGAGAACACAAGATCTTCTGAATCCACTAGTTGGATTGAGGTAAAGGTCAACCCATGCTAAAGGTACACTAAGCTAAATAGCTTTTCATTAAGTGATTTTTAAACCATGAAATCAAACCCCTAAGATTTCTATTCATCCCATTAATGTATGTTTAAATTTTCTTTGAATTGGCTAATCAAATCGAGAGAAAACTTCAAATATTTTCAAAAAAACTATGAATTTATTTTTCAATAATTTTAACTAGAGGATTTCTAAAAAAATATTTTAAACTATTTTTAAAATATTTTTAAATTATATTATTTTAAAGACATATATTTTTATATATAGATTTACATGTACATATTTTTAAAATTTATTTTAAAATTATATGTATTTAAATCTATAATGTTGAGGGATCCCTTTGAAATTTTAAACATACTTGAGTTTGATTGAATAGGAATTATGGGGGAGATTAGAGAATAGTTATTTTCCAAATAATCACTAATCAAAATCTTTTATATTTTAATTATCTTTAATTATGAATGTGTAGAATGAACACACCGCTTAGTCTTCAGGCTCTCCTAGATCTAGGGTTTCATTGGTGTGATTTTATCTCTTTCATATGTATGTTAGGGATTAGTTGAAACATCTATTTGAGACAACTTAATCTAGTGACACCATTAAGGATAATAATTAATGATCATTGTCTAAACAATTAGGATTAATTTTAAAATTAGAATACACTTCCTTTAAACTTATAATTTTGAACACTTAGACTTAATGACATCTTCAGTCCATAGGAAAATTTCCAACAACTTTAAAAATCATTCAGCTCCTTAAATAGTTTACTTATGTTAAACCCTTAATTAAGTATTTAATATTTCAAAAATTATAATAAATTAATATTATATCCAAAAATTATAAATAATACATCAAATTGACTAAAATTTAAACCTTAACTTTTGAAAATTAAAAGTTGTTTGATTTAACATTAAATTCAAGCTTTATTTAATTTTAATTAAACATTAATATTTAATTAAATTAATTAATTAAAAAAAAATCCAAAAATATCCCAAACACTTGAGGATCTCTCCTTAGGTCATCACTGACCTTTGGAGTTGATTTTAAGGAGTTGGGAGTTCATTTGAAGGTAAATAAAAAAATGCCCCTTAATTAAACTAATTAAATAATTCAATAAATACTCAAATTTCTAATAATTATAACTAATTCAAAAAAACTCCAAATTGAATAAACTCAAATGCACTTGACTCTATTTGGGGTCTAATATTTATTAAAAATGTTAAACTAAAATAAATAATTTAGATTTAAAAAGTCAGCAATCCAATCAAACTTAAGTTAATTCAAGTCAAAACTTCAAACCTATATAACTAATTATAGAAAAATCTAAATCCAGTAAACTCAATATCTAATGAATCAACTTAAGGTCTAATACTTTACAAAAATATTAACTTTCTAAAGTTTAAGCTTAATCAAAAAGTTAACTTTTAACGTCTTAATTAAAATATTAAAATAATCCAAAAATTCAAAATTTTGTTAATTAATTTTAAACTCTATAAAATATTAAATTTATGTTAGAATCATTCAACCAATCCTCTAAATACACAACAAACACTACAAAGATGAAGTTTTTAGGATAAACTACTCTAGGCTGCAGGGCTACGTGTCCTAAGGAGCCTTTTTTCCTCAAGCCTGGTGGAACAACGCCACGAATGAATTCAATGTAGTGTAAAATATTAAATCAAATAATTATTAGTCATTTAACAAAATTAAAATCCTTAATCTAACTATACAAATCAGGTTTTTAGGATAGACTACTCAGGGTTGCAGTGTTATGTATCATAAGGAGGCTTTGTTCCTCAAGCCTTGTGGCATAATGCCACAAACCGATTAATAGCAAATGTTAAATAATTTAAATATACAAAATAACAATTAATTAATTGTAAATCTTAATCAATTTAAATCACTTAATTTTACCAATTACTACTAAGTAACCTCGAGCTACAAGAATATTAACTTAGTCCCATGAATCATGGCCCAAGTTTAGTAAAGGTAGTAATCACCCAACACTTAAAATATATCTTAAAATTAATCTTAAGTCATTAATATTTAAACTTTAATTAAATATTCTCTTAAAACATTCAACCAACCAGAACTTCAAACAACTTTAATTAGTAATCTTATATAGGACATATCAAAACTACACAGCCTACCTCACTCACTTTAGATGGTTTTCTAGGACACCACTTCTACATCTAGATGGTTTTCTAGGACAGCACTTCTACATCTAGGCTAGGTCGGTGTTTACTTTTCTACTAAGCCATGTTTTCTATGGTTGTTACTTCATACTGTTTGATGATGTTAATGAAATTATTTATTTAATTTTCTGCACTATGTGATGTGATTGATTACCCTTAGATTAGGGATGATTTATACTAATTCAATCTTATGCAGATAGTCATACTCATATAGGGCATTGATTAAAAGGCAAAAGTAATTAAGCTTTAAAATGAACGATGTTTTTTGCAGATGCTTCAAAAATTACTAAGTCTCTCTTTAAATTAAAAGAGCATGGTTAAGTGTGGCTATAACTTTGAGCATTTTTAAATTTTAATAAATTAATTGCTAGAGATTATTTGAATATTACTGCTTAGGATAAACCTGCAGGTTGAGTTTGAGTCTAAATTTTCTTTTTATATGAAAATGTAATTTAATTTCAATTGAGTTGTAAATGTCAAAGTGAAAATTTGAGATGGGATTTAAACATACAATTCAGAATCCAAAGAGGAAGGTACATCCCTTAGGTGAGAGTCCCTCTCTATTTGGAGATCCAAATTTGGATGATCTTAAAATATCCAAAGAGGAAATATAACACTTTTTCCTATGGGGTTTCTTTTTATTTGGATATTTGGACCCGACGATCCAACGAACTGCATAAGGATGAAAAAATGGATAATAAGAAGACCCATTACCAAAGTCACTTAAGACTTAGGAATAAAAATTCAGGATTATTTATCAGTGGTACCCGATCACTTTACTTTTTTATAATTCTGTGTTGTAATAATAAAAAGGATTTGCCAATGGATATTAAATTTTAATTAATTTATTTTTTAATATTAATTATTTGATGTTGATTGGGATTAGGATTTGCATGCTTTTAGTAGTTTTTTTGTGAACTTGCATGTTAATCTTTGATTTAGCTTGGAACTCGATCGGAGGCTCGTGAGGGATTGTTAAAACTATTTATATTCTAATTAAAATTAAAACTTTCAAGTCAACATAGTGACTCTAACACTTTAAGAAGGAAGCCCAAGACCATCGGGAGTTCTCATATGCATACTTGTTACACTCTTCTTTACATTTGTTAGGCACCTCCCTGCTTGTGGGTTCTAGCAAACCACCTGGCCTATGAGGGTACAAATCTATCAAGGGAAATTTGTATATTCTTTTAGGAAAAAAATCTATTTTTAAGCCTTTTAAAAATTACTTCATTTTGATTTATGTATTTAATCGAGTTAATTAACGTGCATTGCATTATATTCAAACTTAAATATGACTAAATCTTTAATTACATTTATTTTAAGTATCAAATGCCCAACATAGGTTAAGGGAAAAAATTAGGATACGCTCTAGATGTCAGCCCCACTTTCCTCAAACTTATATTAAATAATGTCCCTATCATTCTACATTAAAAGACCGGACTCATTGTTTTGAAGCACATAGGTGGTTTAGTTAGCTCCCCAATATAGGTCAAGGTAAGTTCAGATCATGCACTATATTAGCTAGATTTGGGTTACTAATATTTTATGACACAATTTAGCTTTAGGTTTGAAGGCAGGCTCAGGCTATATGACCTCAACCTCTAGGAATCTAATCTTTACTTTCTAATAAAATTAATTATTCAAACTTAAATGTCTTCCAATCAAATTCAAGCCTAACACTTAAGATACTGGGGCACTATTGCCTCCTACCCTTCCTCCTTAGAATCTAGAAATAAGTGTTCAAATATGATCAAATCCCGATTAAAAATTCCAATCCGTACCTCCTTTTACATCAATCTTTAAAATCTTAAATAAAATTCATACCATTATTTTTATCTAGAGTATTCATAGGAAACTCAGGTTTCTCTATGATGTAGTTAACTACGAGGGCTTGCACTCATAGGAGATTTAGAAACCTATATCAAATTTTCAAAACATCAATTAATCTTCTTTGGAAAATTCAAAATCAACGATCATTATCAGTATTTTCAAATGAATAATAGTAATTGATATATTCTTTCCTTGGAGAGATATATCAATTATTACCATGATTTTGATTATGAAATTAACAACCTCTTATCTGAATTATTATAGTCAAATACTTGATCAAGTTCTATTATCAGGGGTCATATGTTATTATTCCCTGGGTTTGATTATAATAATCAGGACAAATTCAAAGTTTTATAAGTTGAACCCATTAGGGAACGATATGTTCACCTCCCAAGGTGATATATCATTCATAATGATATGATTGATTTCAAAACTATTATTCCAAAAATTAATCTTTCCCAAAAAAAATTAATATTTTTCAAAACTATATATTTTAATAAAACAATGGTCAACCTAACATGATAAAAGGATCCTGTTTTGTAGCCATGGGTTGATTCATCCAAGGGTACCTAGTAGGAAACTATTTGAGGATGAATCCTAGTGATATTCTTGACCAGACATTAGCTCTTTGGGAGCTTAAGTATTTTTCAATTTGTCCACTTGGCAAACTACTATGTAGGAGGGATGGATTTTGTGATTTAAGCATTTCATGGGTTTATTTTAATTTTAAATACTTATATTTTAAGTTTTTGTGGTTATTTGAATGGAACTTTGAAATATTAGAATTAACCCCTCTGATTGAGATTTTTTATCAACATGACCATCATCGGGGTGGATGTGGGCAATTTTATTTCATTGATTAAATCTTATAGACTCTGTTTACTTGTAAACATGTGATCAATTTCATTGATTATATGCTCTTATTAATTAATTTTTATTCTTTTAGATTTTGAAGACCTAATATGCACGTATAAAATAAATATTCCAGTCAAAACATTGACCATATATCTATTTGATAATTTGGGTCGTTTTGACTCCTATCTATCCATATAAAAGGATCGGGATCAAACTATAATTCATTTATTGACCAGCACATCATCCCTAGATGTCATGTGTGTACCCATAACATCCTCATTGGAGCTCATGCGGGTATATGATTACACGTACATTTCCTTACATTTGTGTGATACAGATTGTAGTACATATGTAGGGGCATTTTAGGATACTTCATTTGTGCAGGTAATTATTATTTGAGAGCACACAACATTCCATTTAAGAACTTATATATGCCTTTTGTCCGCTAGTATGAGTGTTGCAGATCCGGTGATGTTGTACTACGGGTTGCCCATTTCGTACTGGTAGACTATCGTGCATTACTTATTGCTTTCTATAAATGAATTATTGTGTGCTAATGGATCTCCTGCTATAGGTTGTAGATAATTGCATTTATAATAGTTCTTTCATATTTGCCTACAGACAACATGATGAATGTATAACGGACCTCCTTCAAAAACTCGTAGGAATTTACATTCTCTATAATCATTTGGCATTTTGTTTGTAGATGAAGTTTTACATATATAGTGGGTCTTCTGCAAGAGCCCACAGACATTTGCATCTTCTATATATTAGCCCCCCATTGGCTTGCAGAAGATCAGTGTGTTTGTTGACCTTTGGATAGAGGTTGATTGTAGGAGTGTTGCAAAACCTACAGCCTATTACTAAATAATACTTATAGTTATGTCGTTATGCATGTAACAAACCTTCCATTATTATCAATGGGTATTCAAATTCACTATGTTATTCTATCCTTGCTCATAGATGGTTATGTCACATATTTGTATCCCTAGAAAATCTATCACATTGGCAATAGCTTCACTATCATTTCTTGTAAACAGGTTGATCACATGAATGAAGCATTTTTAAAGTGGTTTGTAGGAGTTCATACACTTTACAACTTTAAGTGCATTTACTTGTATATTGGCTTCCTTACTATTTTTCACAAATGATCCTTATAGTGGCTTGTTATAGCTTATGTGTATACTGTTGTATATGTTTTAGATTTCCATCTACTACCCAAAATCATTATACTTCATAGAAGAGCTTCCTACGGTGATTAGTAGGAGTTTAAATTCATCATGGATTTGTTATTTCATTTTGTATGTGAATTGTTATACATATTATAAGTCATTCACTACTGCTTCTATGTAGTATGTCGCATGCATCCTATATGCATTAGATCATCATGTTTATTGCACTTTGACCCCTTATGCTTGTAAGGAGATCACTACATCTGCTTGAGATCAAATGTTTATTGACGATATAGATTTTATTATGTACTCTTCACATTCCACTTGTGAGTATCTCATAATGCACTTTAATTATAGAGATTCAATGCATTTATTTCACAGTATAATTTTATTGATTGTGCACTAGCTTTTAAGTCTTCTTCATGAATGCATTATGATTCTCACTGCTACCATCTTGCCACTCATTATTGTTAGAAAACAATTAGAAAAATATTGCATTCTCTACAATCATTGTTGATTATTAATTGTAGATGAGTCATGTAACATGTTACAACTCTTTTTCCATCTTTTGATGATGACTTGTGACTTGTATAATTAACTCACCTATTGAAGTTTGTATTTCAATCAATGTGATGACTTCTTGCTAGTTCATTGAGATCTTGTATTATTGATAGTAAACATATTATTATATCTTCCTTCAACTTTATCTATTGATACATGCTAGAAAAATGTATTGTTGTTTCGTTCATCATTAGACTTTGCACACTTTCTTAAATGATTGATACAAATCTCACCATTATCATCCTTGTATGATTTGTAATATATGCTTATGTTTTTGTTTGTAATTAAACTATGCATTGCCTCTAGTTATTATTAAAGCTTTATTCTTCATGGTCGAAAGCTTGTTCAGCATATGCCTCCCACCTTGTATGGTTGTATTTAGAGTTCCTTGGTCGACACAAGCTTTGCATTCATTTAAGAACACTTGAACAATTAGGATTTGCTTATATCTTAATTGTTCATTCATCAATCCATGGTTTGGTTTTGTATGCTCCATTCCAATTCAAGTTCTTTAGAGCTCATGTTCATTCAAGTTTGAGTCCAATGTTTGCAGGTTCAATTAATATTCAAATTAAGCTCAAGTTAAGTTTTAATTTCAATTTAATTTTACTTAAGTTAAAAATCTTTAGTATTCATCTTTTACATTTTGTCCACAAGCCCAAGTACAAGTCCCCTATAATTCAAATTATAAGCTCAAGTCTCCTGTATTTACTAAAAAAATCCGACAACTTGGCATCTCCCCCATTAAGTGGAAATTTCAGGAGTCATAACTTTCCCGACACATCAAGAACGATGGGCACAGTCGGTGTCTGGGGACACTACGACCGTAGTATTTGTCCCCACCATGCCAAGAAAGGCATGCATACAACTTCAAAAGAACCTGTTTGAAAAAACAATTCTTCCTTGCATATGGGTACTTATATTTTTACCCCACATTGCTAAGAAAAGTGCACAAAAGGATCGTCTGCCTTGCCATAAGCTTCACACCAAGTTCCCTCTCATCACACTGAAAAAAGCGTACATAGGTGTCACTTGGTACGCCGCAAACATAAAAAAAGACTTTTGGTGGGATTATCCACCTCGTTGTGAGCACCGCAACAAACTCACTCCTACTGTTCTAAGAAAAGAGCTGGGTGGTTACATATCACACTAAGGGCATCCACTACAGAAAAATCACCCATTTCCGGCAAAACTTTTTGGCAGCTTTTCGGAGGTTAATTTTTTGGTGGCTTTCCAGATGTTTTCTCATGGAAAATAATGAGAAAAATTTTCTGATGAAATTTCCTGGCGGTTTCTTTCCCATAAAATTTTTTCGCAGCATTTTAATTATTTGGTGAAATTTTAAAAATTTAATTAAAATGATTAAAATTTTAACTATTTAAATGATTTAACAAAAATGATTAAAAATTATATTAACTATTTTATTAATTTTTATTTTAAAATAATTTTTTATTTTATATTAATTATCATTTTTTTCATTTTAATAATTAAATTAATTAGTATGATTTTTTTATTAGTATAATTAAATATTACTTGATTTTGGGTTAATATATAGTTTTAAAATAAAATTTTGACTTTAAAAATGTATTTGCATGTCCAACAATTCGGTTGGTTGTTTGAGATTTTCCCCAACCGAGAAAATGATCAATTTTCCCATGTAATAGATGATTTTCTTGTAGTGATTGAAAATAAGATTATTGATTTAAAAAAGATTATACCTTCGACAATGGCGAGTGGAGAGAAAGGCGAGAATTTTGCATAACAACATAAATTACAAAAATGCACAAAAATATAAATTTCAATAAAATCCCCTCTTTTTTTTGCATTCTCTTTTTTTTTTTTTTTCTTTTGAAATCTTCTATATGTACTAATAATATACTAGTATTATAGTAATAATTATAATTATAGTTATAATAACTAATAACACTTAATAAGTTAAAAAAGAAATAAAAGATATGTACCTAAGTCTGGATTTGCTCGGCTGAGGGAGGGCGAATTATTATGTCCGATGACCGGACCGTTCGGACTCTAATCCAGACGTGCCACATCATCCAGATACACTGGGCCCCAGGTGTATCTGGGTGACATGACTAGTCTGGTTTGGTGTCGGGATGAATCCAGACACCGGACGTGATAATTTTCCCTGAGGGAGAAGGTAGGTTGATCGAATGAAAGAATGGTTGAGGTAGGGAAAAAAGCCTCCTCTCTCTCTCTCTCTCTCTCTCTCTATGGACTGAAGGAAACCGATGGGATCAAGATCTGGTCAGCTTGAGTGGCTCCAATTATTATGGAGGTCAAGCAAAGGTATGCGAGCGGTTGGGTTCAGTTTGGATGTGGGAATGTCAGAGCTGCTAGCGTCGAATGAGGGCTTAGAGATAGGTGGGTGAAAGCTACGGATTGGAGCAGGTTTGTAAAAGCTAGGCCGGTTGAATGAGGGCCGACTGCTTGCGGCATTGTCTTATGGTAGAGAAGAGGTTAGATGGGTTTGATGAATGGGGAAATAGAAAGAAAGAAGAGGCCAGTTGAGGGAACTTGGTTTACAAGATGTTGGCGACGGGATTGAAGTAGAGGATCATCGAGTGGTGTGGATTCGAGCGTGAGGAAGAGAAGTTTTGTGCGGGAAAAGAACAACCGAAGTCCTTTTGGCTTGCATTTTGACAACGGTAATGGACCTCCTAGGAATCTTGTGAAAAGCGGCAACGACGTCAAACATGTACCAAATTATGGGATTTTATGCAGGAATTCGGTGGGTTTGAACCTGGATTTGAGGTGATGAAGTGGACGACGTTGATCTGCAGGTGAGCAGTTTTTTCTCCTTTTTCTTTTGCTACTTGAGTATATGTCAACAGTTACAATAGTTTAAGAACTCCAAATACACATAACAAATAAACAACTTATGTAAAAATCATCTTAAAGTTTATAAGATTAGAGAGAACATCAAAAATAGGTAGAACTACTCAACTAGCTGGAGGAAGAGAAACACTTGCTGTTAGGAGTATATGAGCCCCATTCACCACATTGATCACGTGCCAAATTAAGTCTTACTGAATGTCCCAAAACTTCTTGTCCATTTAAATCATTCAATGTCTATCAAAATGGGGCATAAAATTAGTTTAAATCTGTGATCTATTAGAAGCTAAGAGAAAATATTCTTAAGTATGAATAAGCAAGCATATGTTTATAAGAAAAAGAAAAAGTAGATATTTTTTAAAGAACCAAGTAACCTTTTGAGCTCCTTATGCAGTTGCAAATTCTACATGCCCAAACCCCTTGAACTGTCCATAATCAAGAATGGCTAATTGAACATCATTAATGTCTTCTGCCTTTTTAAAGAACTCCACTCCAAATGAAGAAATAAGGAAAAAAAATTTGTTGTCATATTGTGTATGCCATTGTTTTCTTTCTCAATAGGAGTTTTTTCAAACAATTTGCAACTATAAAATCCTTTTGTTGTAAGAACTTATAATTACTCATTCATCAAGATAATAACAATTGAATGCTACCAGACTGAAGAAAATCGTATGTGCAAAACATTATATGATGTCAGTATGTCCAAAAAAAGAAAATCAAAACCTGCACAGTAGAAAAGAATTCAAAATTACATTCAACTTGAAATTCAAGGTGTTTCCTTTTGAATTTGGTAGCGCCATTGCATTTTCCCCAAAAATCAACCTTAAAGATCAGAAATGGCAATATCAATGAAGGTTTGAAGATTACAATGCTCACGTCTCCCCGTATTTTAGAAACAAAATCCTTAAACAGCAACTTAATTTTCTCTACCACAATTCGAATAATCTCACAGCTTTTTTTGCTTCTGTGTAATTATATATCTTAGAGTTTATTATTCTCAATGCTAAAGCTAACTGGTTCACTGCCCTTCACATGAAACAGGAAGGCAAGAATAATACAATGAATAGGTTTAAAGGTGACAGGAAAAGTGCACTATGAAAGACGTGTAACACATTATTTCAAGTTACTTCAGAGTGGTTCATTTTCCATTTCCATAGTAAAAAATAATTTGAAACCATTTCAAAGCAGCTCCAATATGTTTGAACTGGAAAGTGGGTGGTATGAATCTATATACTAAAGAAATATATTCATTTGTAGTACATGAATAATGTGAGTTGAAGTAAATTTTAATTTGTCCGTCTCGGCAAATTATTATGCAGGGTGGATGGATTTTGCTTTAAATAATTTGATGGATGGATATCAATTTTAAATATATTTCGGTTTAAATTTTTGGATATTTAGATTTTGGGATATTTGGGATGGCATTAGAAAGCGTTCATGAACCACTCTGGTTGAGATAAACATTCAACACGACCATCATCGGGATGTGGTGCCATTTTCATTTGAAAGTATTTGTATTTTATGGATGAACCTTGTTGACTCTCTCGAACTATGATATAGGATTGGGTTTCATAAACTTTATGCCTTTGTGATGATTTTTTTTTATGAAGGCCTTGAAGGCCTAATATGAATGTATAAAATAAATAATTCGGTCGATCCTGCAATCGTATATTTATTTTATAGTTCGAGCTATCTCGACTCCCATTACCAGGATAGAAGGATCGGGCTATAAATTAGGTTCATTTATTGACCCGCGCAGCATCCCTAAGCATCATGTGTGTATCCAAAACACGCTCGATGGGCTCATGCGAGTGCTTGGGAGAATTTTATAAGCATTTGTTAAACCTTGTCAACTCCTTTTTTACATGCTTAGGTGGATCGAGTTCAAATTTATTGAGCCACACAACATCCCTAGACATCACATGTGTTCTTATAACACGCTCGACAAGACCCATGTGGATTTTTGGAATCATTTTACAATTATTTTATTGAACCTTGTTGACTCCTATACACTTTCTTAAGAGGAACGAGTTCAAATTTATTGACCCATGCAGCCTCCCTAGACGTCATGTGTGTTCCCACAACACGCTCGTTGGGGCCCATGCATGTGTTTGATAACATTTACTCTCTTTTGTATACCTCTGTGCATTCAAATTATGGTGCATATGAGGGGGTACTTTAAAATATTTATAAACGTCTTCTGTCCGCTCACATGAATGTTGTGAATCTAATGGCTTGTTGTACCATCTTCTAATTTGAGTTATTCGCTGCTTTATACATGTAAACTATCGTGCACTAGTTATTGCTTTCTGCAAGTGGATCATAGTGTACTAATGAATCTCCTGCTTTTGCAGAAGCTCATAAAAACTTGCATTTGTTGCATTCTTTATGCATTTTATTATGATTTTGGTCGTTATAAAACTTACACTATTTCCACAAGTATGTGTATTCATTCCCAGACTGAAATTGACTACATGATGTTGTATTTACTGAAATCTTTCTGCATCTATCCATAGGTACAATGTTGTACATACATTTGTATTCGTAGAGAGATTATATGTATTGCAGCTTTTCTATCCTTGCTTGTAAGGGATCCATCACTCCTTACTTGCATTTGATATGCAACATAAATTATGCTTGTTGCATCCCTCCCAACATCATTATTTATAGGATCAAATGTATTTTCTTGTTTCTTGATGTGGAGTATAGGTCATAGTTGCATTCTTTGCATATTAATCTTCAGCACTAATAACAAATTACAACTTTTATTCGCAAACTAGCTGAGGTTGACTGGAAGGACATTATAATGTTCATTCTACATGACATAGCGTATATTTATGACTAACTTTTTAGATACACCATGATGGATCAGGCTACTACTGAGGTGCTTCATGTTCTACCTATGATTAAACCATAATTCTCTCTTGATTGTAGTTGATTTCACTCAACTCGATAAGTGACTTGTAATTCTACTTCTAAAATATTGAGGAATTTGACATGTCAAAAATACATCTCAGTAAGATAAAAATCTCAGTCATATGAGACAAGCCTCTTTGTTGCTCTGCCCTTTATTATACAGTTTGTAGATTCTTTCATCTGCTACAATCTCTACTATGTCTTGCTTTTGATCTGATGTGTTTCATGCCCACTTTCATAGAGGATCCCTTGTATTTGCAATATCTCTATTGTTTTTGCTTATAGATGAACCATATTTGTCATACTTCCCTTTGTACTGCACTTGAGAATAGTGGACCTTTGTAGTTTCTCTTATGCATTGCAATCATACTGCTCTTTTTTGTGACCAATATGTAAAGGGCATTTTTACTTATTGCATACCCTTCATTCTTCTTTCTTAAATATCTTCTTCAACTTTGTCACTTACAAGTAACAAAATTCATGTTCGAAAATCCATTGATTACAAATTCTTTGTTGTCTTTGAAAATGATCTGTAGCTGGCATAATGGACCTAGTGATGTTGTATGTTGATGCTTATTCTCTAATAATCACGGTATATCTTGTTATATATTAGGAGTTACTTCTATCATCAATTGCAAGTTGAGAACTTATTGCTTTTCTTTTATTGCAAATAAATTGTATTTTGACCCTTGTTCATCACACATTCGTTATAAGTCCCTCACATCTTTTTCATTAATGCACCAGCTATCCAACTATATTTATTTACTTAGGAGCATGATTGAGGTGCACTATTCATATTCATGGCATGTTCCAACTTTTGTTTAGTTGATTGTTATTTGCAAATAAATTTTACATGTAATTTATTCACAATAGTTTTCTCACTTGTGTATTTGGATCTGATTCTCATTATCAATTTAAATTTTTATCTTTAAGTATCAGGTCTTGTTCCCTGCTGTACAAATCAAACTCAAGTTCAGCTTGAGTTGAAATCCATAAGTCCAATTCATGTCCAAGTCTTCTGCGGTCCAAGTTCAAATTAGATTTGAGTCCTTGTTCAGTCTGAGTTCAAGTTCAATCAAAGTCCCTTACGGTCCATTTTATTTTCATTCTCTTAGCAAGTCAAAAATTGAATCTTTTATATTTATTTAAACTAATATTAAGTTCATTTTTGCTTATAGTTAGTTCAAATTTAAGTCCAAGTGCGATCTTGTATTCACCCAAAATTTTAGCAACCTCCCGGCATCTCCTCTGATTAGGGGAAACTACAAAAAATTGGGCCTCCCTCCATGCTAGAGAAAAGCTTGTTTGGTAGGTGTCCTTAGACATTATGGCCATGAAATATTTAACCCCACCACGCCATAGAAAGGCGTGTATGGGTCTTCGATACCTATTGCAAAAAAAAAAGATGTTGTTTCCTCACAGGTATAGGGCCGCATACGGGTACTTAAAAGTTGTCCCCACCACACTACAAAAAGGGTATATAGGGCCTACTAGCCTCATCGTACGTGTTGCACCGGGTTCCCTTCTCACCACGCTAGAGAAGAGCATATATGGGCGGTTTACCGGTCCGACACAAACATTGAATGCAGGATTTGATTTTAGAAACTTATACCTTCACGTAAGGTGCTATGACGGTGGAGTTAGTAGCTTATTGAGGCGAGGGAAGCATTTTCTTTTATCTTAGTAATTAATTATAATTAATAATAATTAAGAATACTTAATTATTATCTGATTTAATTAGTTATAATTAATATCTAAAATGGGTCAATAAATGCCCCCCAATAAATGGAGTATGCGTCTAGAGTAAGTCACATTTTTTATATGTTTATTGACCCTGTGAATCTCTAGATATTTATTCTATATATCACACTAGGGCTTTCATTTAGTGTTTCTCTAGAAACTTATTTGGATGTCACACTAATTTTCTTTTAGTGGATCTCCAAATGTTCACTTCTATGTCTTCATGGATCTTTAGTTTCATTTGTAATCTTCAATATAGTTGATATATTTGCTCTTGGTTAAGTAGAGATTCTTGGGATAGTGATAGAGTAATTCATACTCAGATCCCTAGATTGTTACTTCGTAGATTGACGATAGTAGGTAGCATTGTCATCTTAAGCTCTTCTTTTGAACAATTATTTCCTTTATTTTTAACATTTATATATACACTCAACATTCTTCTTTTTCATAATCATGTATGGATGTGACATTTCTGCCCTATGCAGACAGGAGTTATTTAGACTTTGCCCGAGCTTTGTAGATTCATCATATGAGAGGAATTTGCTACCTTGTTCACTTATTGTATCTTGCCCAAATAGCACTTTATGATGATATCATATTCAGTTTTTGGAGGATCTTTCACATTCTTCTCTTCTTTAACTGTATTTTGGCAAAAAAAAATTAAATATTTATTTGGGGATCTTGACATGCGACGCGATGTAAACCCAAATAAATATTTAAAATGCCCCCAATCTTTAAAATAACTTGTAGATGTCATTTAGGATGCATACAACTTAAACCCTTTAGGTTTATACCAGGTCGGTGACAAGAAGTCATCGGTCCAAAGCTTTGTGCATAACAGACTTGTTGATGACGAAATCCTCTTAGTTCATCTTTAGGCTTTTCATGAATTTTGGATAATTTCTTCAGTCCTTTATTTGTGCTTTGGCAGACTTGTTGAAGAAAAGTTCATTCGATCCTCACTTCGTGCTTTATGAATTTGTTGGTTGCATATTTAATCATAGTACTAAATGCGGGTAGTATCTTGATCCTTAACCACTTGATGAGATTTTAATCTGAGTCACTTGACTTCATTAGATTAGGAGAGCTAGGGTTTGATAGCTCTTCATTTTTTGGTTCCTGAGATGGGGGTTCCTCTACCACAACCTTTCTTATAGTGTGTTGAGTAAATGGAGCTGCTAGAGATCCAGCCATATTTAGGCTTGTTGGATCCAACCTCTTACACCCATTAAAGTTTCAAACTTAAGCTATGGAAAATGCACTTCTCAATGCTGATTTTACTGAAGTTAGTAGATTTATAGTTCTTCGTTATGGTTGAAGATTTAGAGCCTATGAAAATTTGGTAGTTACTCATGACTCTTTCTTCCAATTGGAATTTTGACTCTTCAATCAATTAGGATAATTTCATATACTACGATCACTTGAACTTATCGACTTGGATTAGCCTTCATACTCCTACAATCCCTATTGACGGATTGATTAAGTGGGGTCCTGCTACAACGACCTTTTTTGTAGCATGTTGAGTAGACGGAGCTGCTAGTGATCTAGTCATATTTCGGCGTGTTGGATCCAGTCTTTTACACCCATTCAAACCTTAAGCTTCAGGCTGTTGGAAGACATTGAGTTATTTTTGCTCAATTTATTGGAGTGCATAGTCACAAAAGTCTTTATCTTGACTTTTGAAATCTTAGTATGATGGAGAAGGTGGGGCCTCAAAATTTTGGAAGTTCACCTGCATATACTTTCAAAAAAGAGGTTATATTCTTCAGCATAAAAGAATATTTGTATTGATGATTTTAAATATTTATTCGGGGATCTTGGCATGCAGTGCAATATTGTCCCGAATAAATATTTAAAATGTCATCTATCTCGTAGAAACATTTCAAAGTAGAATAAATTTAAAATTTTGAGAATTTAAATATTTATTTGGGGATCTCACCACATAGCACGATGTCAACCTAAATAAATATTTAAAATGATCCCAATCTTATAGGAAGATTCTAAATAGGCTTTGTATTTTGATACTTTAAATATTTATTCAGAGATCTCGGCATGCTATATGATGTTGACCTGAATAAATATTTGAAATGTCCCAGTCTTATGGAGGAATTTTGAAATGCATTCTTTCTATACAAGATAATTTAAAAATATAAAATGTTTATGTGATAATAAATATGTATAAAATATATAACCCATTGAACATAGCATTTTCTTAGGCAATTTTATACGTGGTATTTCTTTAAATATTGACCGTTGATCGGAGGCATAGGTCTCTGACCTTCTAGGTCGATTAAGTGATATGATCCTCCTTGAAATACCTTCTTGATAACAAAGGGGCTCTCCCAATTGAATACGAATTTACTATCAATTTTTTAATGTTGGATGATTGGCCTTTTCAGCACCAAGACCAATTTTCCTGTTTGAAATGCCCGAGGATGCACCATATGATTGAATGAGTTTACCATTCTTCCTCGGTTGATTTCCAGATTTTGTTGAGCTTGCAATCTAACTTCATCGAGTGTGTCGAGTTCTTTCATTCTCAAGAAAACATTTTTCTCTTAAGTGAGATCATTCTAGATTGCTATCAAGAGTGATAGTAGTTCAACTTCTAGTGGTATTACCGCTTCAATTCTGAATGCCAATGAATAAGGATTGGCTTTCGATCAATTATATCTATGATGCCTAGTGATCAAGGAAGCTGATAGGGTTGTGATAGAAGTCCATGAAGGATTTTGTGGAGCACATCAGTTAGGTCACAAGATGGCTGCTAAAATTAAGAGAATGGGTTATTATTGGCAAACAATGTTCAAAGATTATATTAACCATAATAAGAGATGTCATGAGTGTCAGATTCACAATGATGTTATACATTAACCGCCAAATCGACTAGACCTGATAGTATCGTCCTGGCCATTCTAATACTAGGGTATATATATAATTGGGCCGATAGATCCATCGTCATCGACGGAACATCGCTTCATTCTAGTAGCAACAAACTACTTTTTTAAATGAGTAAAAGCAACTCTATTCAAAAAAGTTACGTCGGAGCATGTGATCAACTTCTTCACATATCACATCGTTTACAAGTTTGGTGATCAAAGATTTTGAGATGTTGGATTCTAACATCGATTGCAATCTCCAGTCCTTCTATTAAATCTTCATATTTAACTTTATTTTTGGTCTAAGATTCAATCAAACTGAATAAAAATCTAATTATACCTCCTTCAGGTGCTATGAAAATGAGACTGATGCTGGCTCGAGCCCTTGTAAAATTTGGAGGTTGAGTAGGCTTAATCGATGATCCCACATCAAAATACATCTCTTAGAATGATAGTTTTTCATTTTTCTCAACCTGCATGATCCGCTCGTCGGGCAAATCATCTTTTAACAGGGAATCTATCAGGATAGGATGTGTTTCCAAGAAGTTTGCTAACACCTGCCCTTTCAATGCCTTTTATGGCATGTATGTGATATCAAATAGTAGGAGTAGTACTGCCCATCTATCTAAATAGCCTATCAACACTGGTCTTGTCATTAAGAACTTTAGTAGATTGATCTTTAATATCAAGATAATCTTATGGGATAGCATGTAGTGGCCGACATTCTGAACTACATAGATCACCACAAGATAATGCTTTTCAATCAGAGAATACCTCACTTCTGCTCTGATCAATCTCCGACTGATATAGTAAAGTGCATTTTATTTTCCTTCTTCAATATGATGGTCCAATAGTGCTTCGACGGACTCTTCTAATATTATCGTATACATTATAAGAGGCTTCTCTAGAATCAGTGCTGCAAGAGTAAGAGCATTTAACAAGTATCTCTTGATACTGTCAAACGATTCATAGCATTCTTCATCCCATTTGAAAGGAACATCATTCTTAATCAATTTTGAAAATGGCTGACACCTACCCGACAGATTCGATACAAACCATCGAATGAAAGCTAGTTGTCCTTGTAAGGGGCAAAATTGTCGGAGGTTTTTGGGAGGTGGCATCTCCATGATCGCCTTAATTTTTTTGGTGTCATTTTGATTCCTCGGTGAAGAACAATGTACCAAAGAATTTTTCTGAGGAGACCTCGAAAGCATACTTGAGAGGGTTCATTTTTTTATCATACTTTCTAATCCTTTAAAAAATAATTCTCAAGTCATCTAGGTGGTCTTTGCGGTCCATGCTCATAACGACCAGATTGTCTACATAACACTCAATCTTCTAATGTATTAATTCATCAAAGATATGAGTCTGACTACCTGCTAGTAGGTGGCACCAACATTCTTCAAGCCGAAGGGATGATAGTGTAGCAGAAATTGCTGATGGGCATTCTGAATGAAGTGTGTTTTTTATCCTCAAGCGTCATCTTAATTTGATTATACTCTGATGATCCATCCATAAACAAGAATATGTCACAATTTGATGTGTTCCACTAGGAGTTCGGATACGGGGAGAAAAAATTTTCTTTTGGACACACCTTGTTGAGGTCCCAAAACTCAATATAGATACGAATCTGTCCATTTTTCTTTTTGACAGGGACAATATTAGCGATCAAATAAGCATACTTTTCTTCATAATTAATGCCTACATTTTGAGCTTCTTTGTCTCTATAATTACGTGCTCTTCAATCTCCAATCTCGTTCTCCTTGGAGCTTGCTTGATGGGTGTAACATTTGGTTTGATGGCTAATATATTAACTACTACATCAGGGGATAAGTCAGGCATCTCAGCATATGTCTAAGCAAAGCAGTCCCTAAATTCGTAGAGGAGTTCTTTTATTTTTTTCACTTACTCTTCTGACATAAGGGAGCTAATGAAGGTTAGGCAAGGGTGTTCTTTATTCTCCAAGTTAACTTACCTTAGCTCATTTATAGTAGCAGTCTGTCCACCATCTTCCTGCTCTTCTAGTGTAAGTTTGGTACGCGTTGATTATCATAAGCGTCAACTTCGTATTTCTCCTCATCACCATCGTCATCGAATTTGTTTTCTCCGTATGTGATTGTTTGAAAAATCTCCTTTTGGGGGGTACTTCGATACGAAGAATCCTATACCCCTTTTTATAAAAATATTCTTCTTTTTTAATGAGTGAGGATTCTATTCATACTAGAGGCTCAAGCAGAAATGAACTAGTTGTTTGGATGATTGGGTTTTATCTCGCTTTTGCAACATCCTTTGGATGTTTCTTGTTTTATACCTGGAAATCTCGTAGGTACTAATTCTCCATAATCAACGAGTGTACGGAGCTAGTCGCAATTTATTTCTTCTTCAAGTTTATTGATTGAATAAAATAGACATACTAGTCCACCCGTTTTTCTTGGGGGAGGTACATAAAATGTCACGAGCTCTTCAACATCATACACCTCTTGCTGAATGACTTCTTTGATGTGTTATAAGGGAATACGTGCGACTATGAATATGCTATTTGTGATTGATAGACTGTCTATTCTTCTAAAGAATACACCATCCACCATATTCATGAGAGTCATAGTCATAATCATCATTTAAATATTCAACCTCCTACTCCATTTCGTTGTTGACTGGCTTACCCTCTAGCATTTTGTAGGGGTGGCATCACTTTCATATATTTCACTCCCTAGATGAGGTACATATTTTCCTTCTTTAGGAATGCTAGGAGCTTTGAGGTGAGTCGGCGCTGCCTTCTTTCTCCCCACATACTTCTTTTTGCCTCCTTGTTTAGATTGCTTTACAATTTCTAGATCTGATGTCTTGTCCTCAAGAGAGCTCGATATCTTTAGCTTCTTTGGAATAAAGTATTTGGCATCTTTATTGATTATTACTTCATAAACTACAAAGGGTTGGATATCACTAGAGATTCTGAACTTCTCTCCATTCATGAGGTACTTCATGCATTGATATAGTGTTAATTGGACGATGCCTTACTCATGCAACCATGGGCTACTAAGAAGCGCATTAAATGTGATATCTACGCCAATCACATGAAATTTGGCGTCTGTATGAAGTTCTCAAAATGTGTGTGTGTGTGTGTGTGTGTGAGAGAGAGAGAGAGAGAGAGAGAGAGAGAGAGAGAGAGAGAGAGAGAGAGTATATTATCGTTTTTGAGAGAGAGAGAGAGAGAGAGAGAGAGAGAGAGTAAATAATCCTATGGTTTTCTGCCCCTTCTCATTAAAGACATGTACCATTAACTTATTTGGCCTGAGATGCTCTACGTCAAGGCATAATGATCTTAGTGCTTTCAAACCCATTATATTTATGGTCTATTTAGTTAGAGGAAGTAGTTGACCCAACCTAACAGAATGATCCTTGTCGGCATCCATGGGTTGCTTTGTCCAAGAGGACCTTGTAGACATGAGATGAATATTTGTTTAAAGGGACAAATTTGAATCCACCTTAGCTAGCAGAGGACTTTGTGCCCTATCGATCATATCCTATTGATTAATATCTCAAGGATTTGATGCCACTAAGCAATGTATTGGCTCTGGCCATAACCAGTATTTCATTGTGCCATTTGGTGGCAAACTACTTAGTTCAGAGGGCCCCGGGTCATAACCGTGTATCCTGCGGTGCCATCTGGTGGCAAAATTATCGGTTAGAAGATACGTACCACGTCCTTATTGGTATGAGATTATTTGAAAATGGATCCTAGTGATATTTTCAACTAGGCAATAACTCAATATGAGCTGAAGTAAATTTTAATTTGTCCACCTTGGCAAACTATTGCAAAGGGTGGATGGATTTTGTTTTAATTTATTTGATGGATGAATTTTAATTTTAAATATTTCTTGGATTTAGAATGTTTGATATTTGGATTTTGGGGACATTTGGGATGCATTTGAAAGTGTTTGTGAACCCCTCTTATTGAGATAAACATTCAACATAGCCATTATCAGGGTGTGGTGTCTTTTTCATTTAAAAATATTTGTATTTTATGGATGAACCTGTCGACTATGTCGAGCTATCGATAAAGGATTGGGTTTCATAGGCTTTATGCCTTTATGATGATTTTTTTTTTTTGTTGAAGGCCTTGAAGGCCTAATATGAATTTATAAAACAAAATAATCCAGTCAATCCTGTGATCGTATATTTATTTTATAGTTCGAGTCATCTCGACTCCCATTTATCCGCATAGAAGGATCGGGCTCAAAATTAGGTTCATTTATTGACTAGTTCAGCATTTCTAGACATCATGTGTGTATCCAAAACATGCTCGCTGGGGCCCATGTAAGTTTTTAGGAGCATTTTATATTCATTTATTAAACCTTGTCAACTCCATTTTACCTGTTTAGGAGGATCGGGTTTAAATTTATTGACCCGCACAACATCTATAGACGTCACGTGTGTTACTATAACATGCTCGCTAGGGCCATACGGGTTTTGGGTAGCATTTTATAATTATTTTATTGAACCTTGTCGACTCCAAATTACTTTCTCAAGATGATTGGGCTCAAATTTATTAACCTGTGCAGCATCCCTAAACGTCACATGTGTTCCTACAACACGCTCATCGGGGCCCATGCGGGTGTTTGATTACATTTATCCCCTTTTGTGTATTTCTATGTACATAAATTATGGTGCATGTGTAAGGGTACTTTGAAATATTTGTAAACACCTTCTGTCCACTTGCATGAATGTTGTAGATCTGGTGGCATGTTGTAGCAGCTTCTGAATTGAGTTATTCTTTGTTTTGTATAGGTAAATTGTTGTGCGCTACTTGTTTCTTTTTGCATGTGGATCATAGTGTACTAACGAATCTCTTGCTTTTGCAGAAGCTCGTAAGAAATTGTAATCACTGCATTCTATATGCATTTCATTATAATTTTGACCCTTATAATACATCCACTACTGTCGCAAGTAGGTGTATTCATTCCCATACTGGAATTGACAACAGGATCATGTATTTACTAAAGTCTTTCTGCATCTATCCATAGGTAGCAAGTTGTACATACATCTCTATTCGTAGAGATATTATATGTATTGCATATTTTATACCCTTGCTTGCAAGGGATCGATTGCTCTTTGCATACAATATGCAACATAAATTACGCTTGTTCCATCCCTCCCAACATCATTACTTATAGGATCAGTTGTATTTGCTTGTGTCTTGATGTGGTCTGTAGGTCATAGTTGCATTCATTGCACATTAATCTTCAACACTTGTAATAAACTGCAACTTTTATTTGCAAACTAACTGAGGTTGACTGGAAGGACGTAGTAATGTATGTTGTACATGACAATATGTATTTATGACTAACTTCTTAGATACACCTTGATGGATTAGGATACTACTGAGGTGCTTCGTGCTCAACCTATGATTAAACCATAATTCTCTCTTGATTGTAGTTGATTTCACTCGACTAGATAAGTGACTTGTAATTCTGCTTTTCAATTATTGAGGAATTGGACATGTCATAAAGAAGTCTCAATAAGATTATAATCTCAGTCATATGAGACATGCCTCTTTGTTGCTCTGCCCCTTGTTATACAGCTTGTGGATGCTTTCATCTGCTATAATCTCTTTTATGTCTTGTTGCTGATATGATGTGTTGCATGTCCACGTTCATAGAGGATCCCTCGTATTTACAATTTCTCTACTGTTGTTGTTAATATATTAGCCATATTTTTCATACTTCCCTTTGTACTGCACTTGTGAATAGTGGACCTTTATAGTTCCTCGTGTGCATTGCAATCATACTATTCTTACCTGTGAACAATATGCAAAGGGCATTTTTACTTATTACATACCCTTCATTCTTCTTTCTTAAATATCTTCTTCAACTTTATCCCTTGCATGGTTGGGTACATGAGATTTTAAATTCATATTCGAAAATCCATTGATTACAAATTCTTTGTTGTCTTTGAAAATGATATGTAGCATGCATAATGGACCTAGTGATGTTGTATGTTGATGCTTATTCTCAATCATCATGGCATATCTTGTTACATATTAGTTTTTGCTTCTATCATCACTTAGAAGTTGAGACCATGTTGCTTTTCTTTTATTGCAAATAAATTGTATTTTGGCCCTTGTTCATTAAACATTCATTGTAAGTCCCTCACATCTTTTTCATGAATGCACCAGCTATCCAACTATATTTATTTACTTGCAAGCATGATTGAGGTGCACTATTTGTATTCATGGCATGTGCCACCTTCCGTTTAGTTCATTATTATTTGCAAACAAATTTTACATGTAATTTTATTTACCATAATTTTCTCGCTTGTGTATTTGGATCTAATTCTCATTATCAATTTAAATTTTTATCTTTAAGTATTAGTTCTTGTTCCCATGCGGTCCAAATCATACTCAAGTTCAGCTTGAGTTGAAATCCATAAGTCCAGTTCATGTCCAAGTCTTTTGCGGTACAAGTTCAAATCAAATTTGAGTCCTTGTTCAGTCCGAGTTCAAGTTCAATCATAGTCCCCTGCGGTCCATTATCACTCGCTTGAATTCAAATTCACTTAGGTTCAATTTATTATCATTAGCTTAGCAAGTACAAATTGAATCTTTTATGTTTATTTAAACCAATATCAAGTTCATTTTTGCTCGCCGTCGATTCAAATTTAAGTCCAAGTGTGGTCTTGTATTCACCCAAAATTTTGGCAGCCTCCCGGCGTCTCCCCTGTTTAGGAGAAACTACGAAAAACTGGGCCTCCCGCCACACTAGAGAAAACGTGTACGGTAGGTGTCCTTGGACACCGCGGCTATGAAATCTTCAACCCTACCACGCCAAAGAAAGACGTGTATGGATCTTCGGTACCTGTTGCAAAAGAAAAGCAGTTGTTTCCCCGCAAATAGAGAGCCGCGTACAGGTACGTCCCCACCACACTACAAAAACCGTATATAGGGCCTAACCGCCTCATTATAGGTGTCACACCAGGGTCCCTTCCAACCACGCTAGAGAAAGTGTATATGGGCAGTTTGTCGGTCCGACACAAACACTGAATGCTGGATTTGAGTTTATAAACTTATACCTTTGCGTAAGGAGCGACGACGGTGTTGGCATGCATGTCGAGGCGAGGGAAACATTTTATTTTATCTTTGTAATTAATTATAATTAAAATAATTAATTCTAGTTATTAATAATTAATTAAAATTAAGAATACTTCATTATAATTTGATTTAGTTAATTATAATTAATATATAATTTATTAGTAATTAATTACAATTATAAAAATTAATCATAATTAAAATTAATTAATTATGCTTAATTTTTTAAATAATAATTAATTAATTCTTATTTCAAATAACTAATTATAATTAAAATTATTTGCTCGGTATTGCTAGAAAAAACTCGGTACAACTCGGTACAACTCGGTATTTGCTCGGTATTGCTAGATATTTGCTTGTTATTGCTCGGTATTGATTATTGCCGAGAAAAATCGATCAATACCTAGCAATACCAAGCAATTTTGGGTCCGTTCCGGGTCGAGTTGTCAGGGCGCGCGGTAAATAATGAAAACGCGTGGCGCGATTCTATTGGCGGCCGAACATAGAGTTGCGTACGTTCACCAGACAAAATAAAATTTCCTGTTTAACCGAGAGTTTAATTCTTTGTTTTGAGGGATTTGGCTGAGGAAGCACATGATAGGGAGGAAGTCACCATCAAAGCCAGCGACCTCCTATGTTTGCTTCTAATCAAATGTTATAACTTACGATCCTAGAGAAGAGAAAGCCATCGAAGTAGGTTTGAGGTCGCGGGTTGAGGTCTTCGGCTAGGGAGCTTGTGGTGATCTCGGTTTCGGCCAGGTAAGGCTTTGATCGGGCCTTGATCGGAGATGGGTGAGGCAATTGAGAGTTGGATGGAGGATGGGATTCGGCAGCTAGAGTAGGCGTCCGGCTAGGGCTTGTGATTTGCGAACAAGGGAGGAGAAGGTCAGACGGTTGAGTGCCTGCGTTCGATTTGGGTTGTGCGAAGGAAAGAAAGATTCGGTGAGGAAGATCGGGCAAGGCGGATTTACTATGGGGGCCCGGGGGCACGTGCCCCCGCTGACTTTTTTAGTTAATGTTTAATTAAATACATTTATTGTTACTTAATTACTATTAAATTTAGTTTATAGGGTTTTTTTTGTAAAATTACCGCCTATGCGGATAGAAAGGCAGACAGACCGATATAAAGAAAATAAAAGTCACTGCTTTTTTTCTTCACCGCCACTGCTTTCTTCTTCACGGGGGATCGACGGCTTGCGACGGGACGACGGACGGGCGAGCGGAGACTGCAGTCCGCAATTTTCCTGTGCTAAGTTCTTGTCTCTTTGAAACATTTGAGGAATCAAAAGGTAATATTCGTCATTTCTTCTCCTTATGAGTTCTGATGTTATCAGGAATCAAAAGATAATACACTAATATTCCAAGGCAGATTTCCGAAGCAAATTTCATGATGTTTTCTCTAAAGGAAGAATTACTGCTTTTAATTTTGTTTGTTAAGTGAAATGTAATATATTATTTTGAGAAATATATTGCAATAATTCTGTGGGAAAACTGCAATCAGAGAATTTCTTTGTTAAGATAAATGTAATACTTTTCTTTGTTTTTAAGACATTTTATGTTTGTAAAAATAACTTCTTATAAATATATCCTTTTGATGGTGTTTAAAATTGTTTGTAAAAATAACTTCCCATAAGGGAATTCATGATCACGCCGTTGTAAATTTGTTCCCCAGTTTTTGGAAGCATTTTTATTAACTTTACTATCATATTAATAATTAAAACTAATCCAGGCGAATTCCTATAATTGTTTCATAAATTTTCTGCTATTTCTTTGTTAAGCCGATTTTGTTTTGTTATGCAATTTCCTACAATTGTTAATGTTGTAATTTTCTCATTCAGAAACATTTCCATAAGCGAAGGATTGCGAGTGCTCTAGTACTTTGTTACCTGTGTAGCAGTTGTCGGTAAAATTTTTAGTTATTTATCTTTTTACTAGCATTTTTTTTTTTTTTGACAATGTTTGAATGTACAATCGTATGGGAGACTTTTGAATGAATGACTGTTTAATTGCTTATGTTGAAAATAATATATGCAAGGTTGTGAAAATCGAATCGGACAACGAACGGGAAGAATGAGAGGTTCATGGTTACCGGTCGAACCAGGGTCGAACCGGATGACGTAATAAATAATAATATAATTAAAAATAATAAAATTAACATAATAATAATGACAATTTATTCTTAAAATTTTAATAATTCTAATAATTTTTAGACTAAAAAATAAATAAAATTCATACATATATAATATATTACATAATTTTAAAATTAAATATAAATAATTATTATATTTAT